>NC_133385.1:748173-789782 GCF_049309525.1 Garra rufa
ATTTTCTTGACCTGGTAAGGACTCTAGCAGCTGCATTTTGGACTACCTGTGGCTTATTTATTGAAGAAGCAGGACAACCACCTAGTAGTGCATTACAATAGTCCAGTCTAGACGTCATGAATGCATGAACTAACTTTTCTGCATCAGAAACAGGTAACATGCTCCGTAGCTTAGCAATGTTTCTAAGACGAAAGAATGCTGTTTTAGTAACATAGGAAATATGATTTTCAAAAGACAGGTTGCTGTCTAATATAACACCCAGAGTTTTGACTGTAGAGGAAATAACAGTACATCCATCTAGTTGCAAGTTGCAGTTTAAGAGATTCTGTGTACTGTTTTTTGATCCAATAAGTAATATCTTGCTAAGTTAGAAGTTTCATCTGGTCTTGTTGAAATATATAGTTGAGTGTCATCAGCATAACAATGGAAACTAATCCCATATTTCCTAATAATTACGGAGGGGAAACATGTAAATTGAAAATAGTAGGGGACCTAGGACAGATCCTTGTGGCACTCCATACTTTACTGGTGTTAGCTGCGATGACTCCCCGTTTAAATAAACAAAGTGGTAGCGATCGGACAGGTATGATCTGAACCATCCTAAAGCCTGCCCTTGAATACCTGTATAGTTTTTTAATCGATCTATGAGTATGTCATGATCTATAGTGTCGAACGCAGCACTAAGATCAAGTAAAACTAGCAATGAGACGCAGCCTTGATCTGACGCAAGTAGCAAGTCGTTTGTGATTTTTACAAGTGCAGTTTCTGTGCTATGATGGGGCCTGAAACCTGACTGAAATTCTTCAAAGATATTATTATTTTGCAAGAAGGAGCACAATTGAGCAGACACAACTTTTTCTAGAATTTTAGACATAAATGGAAGATTAGAAATGGGTCTGTAATTTGCCAATTCACTAGGGTCTAGCTGTGGTTTCTTAATTAGAGGTTTAATAACCGCTAGTTTGAATGGTTTTGGGACGTGACCTAAAGATAACGATGAGTTAACAATATTAAGAAGCGGTACTTCTGCTACAGGTAACAACTCTTTTAGTAATTTAGTGGGTACAGGATCTAATAGGCATGTTGTTGGTTTAGATGTGGTGATAAGTTTATTTAATTCTTTCTGTTCTATAGTTGTAAAGCACTGCAGTTTTTCTTCCGGTGTAATTACTAATGTTGAAGTATCAGTTGCTGTAGTATCTATTTGTTATTGTATTTCTAATGTTGTCTATTTTATCAGTAAAGAAATTCATAAAGACATTACTATTAAACTGTGCAGGAATATTCAGGTCAGGAGGTGTTTGGTTATTTGTTAATCTAGCCACTGTGCTAAATAAAAACCTTGGATTGTTTTGGTTTTTTTCTATGAGTTGGTGGATATACTCGGCTTTAGCAGCTTTTAAAGCCCGTCTATAGCTGGACATACTGTTTTTCCATGCAATTTAAAAAACTTCTAAGTTAGTTTTTCTCCATTTACGCTCAAGATTACGAGTTTCTTTTTTGAGAGAATGGGTATTACTGTTGTACCATGGCGCAGTACGTTTTTCTCTAACCTTTTTTAGCTTGATTGGGGCAACAGCTTCTAATGTGTTAGAGAAGATAGGCACTATGTTACTAGTCATTTTGTCTAGTTCATGTTTATTTATGGGTGCACAGAGCAGTTGAGATAAATCAGGCAGGTTATTTGCGAATCTATCTTTGGTAGCAGGAACAATAGTTCTGCCCAGACGATAGCGCAGAGCTATATAGTTAACATCAGTGATACGCAGCATGCACGATACGAGGAAATGATCGGTAACATCATCGCTTTGAGGTACGATATCTATATCAGGAAGATCAAGTCCGTGCGATATAATTAGATCTAGAGTATGATTAAAACGATGAGTGGGCCCAGTGATGTTTTGTTTGACTCCAAAAGAGTTTAACAGGTCAGTAAACGCAAGTCCTAACGCATCGTTTGTATTATCAACATGAATGTTAAAATCTCCAACAATTAATGCTTTATCAAAATTAACCAATAGGTCAGAAAGGAAATCTGCAAATTCTTTTAGGAAATCTGTATACGGCCCTGGAGGTCTATACACAGTAGCCAGAGCAAGAGATAGGAGAGATTTATTTTGCATATCTGACAGAGTAACATTAAGTAGGAGTACTTCCAATGAATTAAACCTGTACCCTGTTTTCTGGGTAACATTGAAAATATCACTATAAATTGTTGCAACACCACCGCCACGACCGATCTGATGGGGTTCATGCTTATAACAGTAGTTTGGTGGAGTAGACTCATTTAGACCAATATAATCATTTGTTTTTAGCCAAGTTTCAGTCAAGCAGAGTACATCAAAACTGTTATCTGTGATTATTTCATTTATGTCTTGTTTGTTGAAGATGAAGGACAGCCAGCTAGTAGTGCATTACAATAGTCCAGTCTAGAGCTCATCAATGCATCAACTAACTTTTCTGCATCAGAAACAGGGAACAGGATCCGTAGCTCAGCAATGTTTCTAAGATGGAAGAATGCTGTTTTTGTAACATGAGACCAAGTTTCTGACTGGAAATAACAGTAAATCCTTCTAGAGATTCTGCATATTGTTGTTTGGTCCAATGTGTAACATCTCTTTCTTATCCAGTTTTAAAAGAAGAAACATTTTGGTCATCCAATCTTTTACATTTTTAACACACTCTGTTAGCTTAGATCATTTAGACGTTTTGTCTGCTTTTGGCAGGTTATTTTTAATAGTTGTACAAAAAAACAAAAAAAAAACAATAGCTATGATTGCTGTGATTGATTTTTATTATAAGTCTTTTTTAAGAAACATTAAAAACTGAGATGTGAAATTAATAGCCACAAATCTAAATGTCATGTTCCAAATTTGAAGTTGATATCTCAAAATATGAGCTTTTAGTAAGAGTTTGATTAGTGCAGTACCAAAGCTTTCCCATTGGATTCTGGCAAACACAGCGGTGGATTTGTGATTCGCAGTACAGTATAATTTCTCTCTCTCAAACATTACAAGCTGCGCACACACAAACAGAACACACTCCATACTAACATGATTATTGACTCTATAATAGACTCACATTTACAGAAGCAGACAACAGGAAACTTAATCATAGTCAATTTTAATTTTGAAGCCTTGCCGACAGAATAAAAGTCTATTACCAAATATTGTATCATGTTATGGTTAAATGATCCTAACATTAAAAATCGCAGTTTTAACGGGTTTCAATGAGGACATTTTTGTCCTTAAGGTCCTGAGAGGAACACATTTTTTGTACCTAGTGTAAAAAAGATTTATTAAAGGAAATGAGGGTGAAATATTAATATTCCAACTAAATGTATGCAGTTAGAATTAATACAGGCAAAATTATATTAAAAAAATGGCCAAAAATATGGATAAGATTGCATAAGGTTTAAAAGAGGACAAACACTGCAATCAGCTTCATTTTCTCATGATCTAATCTAGAGTTTCTCTCTCTGTACTAGAGACAATGCAGAGGGTGACCAAAAATATTAAAACATTTGTGCAGGCATTCAATGTCATTTTCAGCGGAGATGGGGACAGAATGCAGGGTCCTGCGGGTGGGCGAGACGGGCCCCTCCCATTCAAGGAGGTACACACACACACAAAGTAAATTCAGGACTTTGCAGCTACATTAATAATAATAAAAATAAAAATAAAAATAAAAATATCCAGCAGTCTCTCAATACTTGGGTCTCAATACTTGCCCACAACTAACCTCCTTTCCTTTGAGTTAATTGTGTTTCAAATAGGAATTTTATCCTCATTAGCCCTAACTATTAGTCCTGCTCACACTGGCCTGACGTTGGAAAAGCAGCTCTTGTGTCCTCACTGTCATGAAGATCTGGGCTCTCATCTCATGTGTCCCTGTCTCTCAGGTTTACCTTCCAAGTGGGGATGGGGGAGCGGACCTTCCCACCCGCTACTGCCTCCTCCATAAAGGAGGCGAAAGACAATGTTGCAGAGATGGCAGTGGCTATCCTGCTGGGGGAGCAGGAGAGAGAGGAGAGAGAGGAGAGAGAGAGGGAAAAGGAGCAAGAGGATGGGGGAGTGGACCTTCCCCCCCGCGCTACTGCCTCCTCCATACAGGAGGCGAAGGATAATGCTGCCGAGATGGCAGTGGCTATCCTGCTGTGGGAGCAGGAGAGAGAGGAGAGAGAGAGGGAAAAGGAGCAAGAGGATGGGGGAGCAGACCTTCCCCCCCGCTACTGCCTCCTCCATACAGGAGGCGAAGGATAATGCTGCCGAGATGGCAGTGGCTATCCTGCTGGGGGAGCAGGAGAGAGAGGAGAGAGAGAGGGAAAAGGAGCAAGAGGATGGGGGAGCAGACCTTCCCCCCCGCTACTGCCTCCTCCATACAGGAGGCGAAGGATAATGCTGCCGAGATGGCAGTGGCTATCCTGCTGTGGGAGCAGGAGAGAGAGGAGAGAGAGAGGGAAAAGGAGCAAGAGGATGGGGGAGCAGACCTTCCCCCCCGCTACTGCCTCCTCCATACAGGAGGCGAAGGATAATGCTGCCGAGATGGCAGTGGCTATCCTGCTGGGGGAGCAGGAGAGAGAGGAGAGAGAGAGGGAAAAGGAGCAAGAGGATGGGGGAGCGGACCTTCCCCCCCCCCCGCTACTGCCTCCTCCATACAGGAGGCGAAGGATAATGCTGCCGAGATGGCAGTGGCTATCCTGCTGGGGGAGGAGGAGAGAGAGAGGGAAAAGGAGCAAGAGGATGGGGGAGCGGACCTTCCCACCCGCTACTGCCTCCTCCATTCAGGAGGCGAAGGATAATGCTGCCGAGATGGCAGTGGCTATCCTGCTGGGGGAGCAGGAGAGAGAGAGGGAAAAGGAGCAAGAGGATGGGGCAGTGGACCTTACCCCCCGCTACTGCCTCCTCCATACAGGAGGCGAAGGATAATGCTGCCGAGATGGCAGTGGCTATCCTGCTGGGGGAGCAGGAGAGAGAGAGGGAAAAGGAGCAAGAAGATGGGGGAGCGGACCTTCCCCCCCGCTACTGCCTCCTCCATACAGGAGGCGAAGGATAATGCTGCAGAGATGGCAGTGGCTATCCTGCTGGGGGAGCAGGAGAGAGAGAGGGAAAAGGAGCAAGAGGATGGGGCAGTGGACCTTACCCCCCGCTACTGCCTCCTCCATACAGGAGGCGAAGGATAATGCTGCCGAGATGGCAGTGGCTATCCTGCTGGGGGAGCAGGAGAGAGAGAGGGAAAAGGAGCAAGAGGATGGGGGAGCGGACCTTCCCCCCCGCTACTGCCTCCTCCATACAGGAGGCGAAGGATAATGCTGCCGAGATGGCAGTGGCTATCCTGCTGGGGGAGCAGGAGAGAGAGAGGGAAAAGGAGCAAGAGGATGGGGCAGTGGACCTTACCCCCCGCTACTGCCTCCTCCATACAGGAGGCGAAGGATAATGCTGCCGAGATGGCAGTGGCTATCCTGCTGGGGGAGCAGGAGAGAGAGAGGGAAAAGGAGCAAGAGGATGGGGCAGTGGACCTTACCCCCCGCTACTGCCTCCTCCATACAGGAGGCGAAGAATAATGCTGCCGAGATGGCAGTGGCTATCCTGCTGGGGGAGCAGGAGAGAGAGGAGAGAGAGGAGAGAGAGGGGGAAAGGGAGCAAGACGATAGGGGGAGCAGAACCTTCCCAACCGCTACTGCCTCCTCCATACAGGAGGCGAAGGATAATGCTGCCGAGATGGCAGTGGCTATCCTGCTGGGGGAGCAGGAGAGAGAGAGGGAAAAGGAGCAAGAGGATGGGGCAGTGGACCTTACCCCCCGCTACTGCCTCCTCCATACAGGAGGCGAAGGATAATGCTGCCGAGATGGCAGTGGCTATCCTGCTGGGGGAGCAGGAGAGAGAGAGGGAAAAGGAGCAAGAGGATGGGGGAGCGGACCTTACCCCCCGCTACTGCCTCCTCCATACAGGAGGCGAAGGATAATGCTGCCGAGATGGCAGTGGCTATCCTGCTGGGGGAGCAGGAGAGAGAGAGGTAAAAGGAGCAAGAGGATGGGGCAGTGGACCTTCCCCCCCGCTACTGCCTCCTCCATACAGGAGGCGAAGGATAATGCTGCCGAGATGGCAGTGGCTATCCTGCTGGGGGAGCAGGAGAGAGAGAGGGAAAAGGAGCAAGAGGATGGGGGAGCGGACCTTACCCCCCACTACTGCCTCCTCCATACAGGAGGCGAAGGATAATGCTGCCGAGATGGCAGTGGCTATCCTGCTGGGGGAGCAGGAGAGAGAGAGGGAAAAGGAGCAAGAGGATGGGGCAGTGGACCTTACCCCCCGCTACCGCCTCCTCCATACAGGAGGCGAAGGATAATGCTGCCGAGATGGCAGTGGCTATCCTGCTGGGGGAGCAGGAGAGAGAGAGGGAAAAGGAGCAAGAGGATGGGGGAGCGGACCTTCCCACCCGCTACTGCCTCCTCCATACAGGAGGCAAAAGATAATGCTGCCGAGATGGCAGTGGCTATCCTGCTGGGGGAGCAGGAGAGAGAGGGAAAAGGAGCAAGAGGATGGGGGAGCGGACCTTCCCCCCCGCTACTGAGGGAAAAGGAGCAAGAGGATGGTGAAGAGAGAGGTTTTTTGAATTTTAACAACTCTTTTATTGCACAATTTTCAACTAAATCACACCAATATCACAAGTAAATAACACTGATCATTATAACAGACAAGAAAAAAATAAAGAGTCATCCACAAGGGAACAGATTGCATCATTATAACACTAGAAAGTTTGAAAAGACATCAAATCCTTCATCATCTTATAAAATTTAAAATCTACCCACACTCGTGCTTTTATTCGGTTCTTAAAAATAGGTACAATTCCACATACTTCTTCACCTTCTACTTTGTTTCTCCTACTTATATACACTGCCATTTTTGCTTCACCCACCAAAAAATTTAAAAGCTGTGATTTCTTTTTTCTTTTTGCTGAATACCGATAACCCAAAACAAAGTTTTGAACATTAAAACTTTCATTCAGCTTATTAAAAACAAGTGTAAGAAAATTAAATAAACAATTGAGTCTTAAACATTCTGAAAAACAATGAAAGATTGTTTCTCTCTCTTCACAAAACGGACATAAATCGCTAACATTGGGATTAATAACATGAATAAAAGAATTAACAGCAACTGCGCCGTGTACAATTCTCCATTGGAGATCCCCCACCTTTTTATCCAAAGGAGGTTTATAAAAAACTCTCCACTCCGGCCTTATATTTTGATCAAACCCCAATTTACCTCTCCAAATATTTCCAACTCTTTTGTTTAAAGTTTTAAAGTTTAAAATTTTAACACAAGTTTTGTACATTTTCTTACCATTAATCTCATTAAAAAAGATACCTTCTACGTTTTTAACCAATTCACCACTCGCATCTTCAAAGTCAGGGAAAATATATATTTCTGGAAAAGAATCTCTCTTGTTGGGAACCACTTTGCCTTCTCCATAACTTTTAAGGAGAGACAATTCTTCCATCGTAAGTTTCTCCTTTAAAAAATGTAACAATTTTTCAACTAGTCTAAGAGAAACAACCCCAATACAAGAAGCAACCTCCTTTGCATTGTTTAACTCAGAGCCTCCAGCCTCTATTAAATGACACAGTTTGACTTTCTTTTTTTTACACATAGCACTTTCAAAGTTCCATGACATTTCATTGGACATATCCAGTCTTGCTCCACAAATCAACGGTTCCTCCAGTAACCAATGTAAAGATGATCCACAATCTTCTCTCCTTTTCCGGAAGAAACTCCACACCTTAAAAAGCCCTTTATAAAAAGAGGGTAGTCCATTCAGCTGGATCTTTCTTGAGTCCATTAGAAACAGAGCAGAGTCCAAACCCAATCCTCCAGCCTGACGCAAAATAAAATTAGTAACTTCCCTCCACACAAGGTCTCTTGGTCCAGTTAAAAATCTTTGTATATACTGTAAACGAAAAGTTGCTCCCCTGCTGACCAGATGTACTAGTCCTTGCCCTCCTTCGTCCCTGGGGAGAAACAGGACACTTTGCGGTACCCAATGATATTTAGTCCAAAAGAAATCCACTACAACAGCTTGTAGTTTTGCTAAAGGTCCATTAGGAGGGTCAGTGCAAGCCATCCTATGCCACAATGCTGAAGCCACCAAATTGTTAATAATGATGACCCGTCCTCTAAAAGACAATTTAGGCCACAGCCACTTCCATTTTTCCAACCTTCCCTTCATTTTTTCTAAAGCTCCCTCCCAATTCTTTCGCATCATAGACTCATCACCCAAATATACACCTAAATACTTAAAACCATCCTTCTTCCATTCCAGCCCACCTGGTAAACTTGGAAGTGATTTACCCTCCCACTTCCCACAAACAAAAGCTATACTTTTAGCCCAATTTACTTTGGCCGATGATAAACTTCCAAATTCATCAATTATTTCTTTTAAAACATCCACCTCTTTTTGATTATTTACCAACACCACTATATCATCAGCATAGGCTGATACTTTAATTTTAAAATCACAGCGAGGTATACTCCAGCCATCAATCTTTTCCCTTATTCTTATTAACAAAGGTTCAATCGCTAGAGCATACAACATCCCAGACAAAGCGCATCCCTGTCTTATGCCCCTTGTAATTTTAAAAGGAGCACTCAGACCACCATTAATTTTAAGCACACTTTCAATGCTTCTATACAAAGTCCCAATCATTTTAATAAAAACCATGTCAAAACCAAATTCCCTTAACGTCTGCGAAAGGTATCTATGTTCAACCCTGTCAAACGCTTTCTCCTGGTCTAGGGAAATAAGACCAACATTAAAATCCAATGCTCTAGAAAGTTCTAAAATATCTCTAATAAGATGAATGTTGTCAAAAATTGATCTATCAGGAACACAGTACGTCTGATCCACATGAACAATCCAACCAATTGCCTCCCTTAACCTAATAGCAATAGCCTTGGATAAAACCTTGAAATCAGAACATAAAAGAGACACAGGCCGCCAGTTCTTTATATTCCTGAGGTCACCTTTCTTAGGGATGAGGGTGATCACTGTGTGACACTGTCACACAAGGACACATGTTTTATACCGCTCAATATATATTAAGATGGTCTTATATCTATATATTTGAGTTTTAATGGTTTTACATGTTGTCTTAGCCATTTTAATCCTCTTAACTATTTTTAATGTGTGTATGTCTTTAAATGAGTATGGGTCTGCCTGTCATGTGATCAGTCACATGACAGGAATCAGGAAGCTTAACAGTATAAAGGAGGCAGCATGCCAAACAATAGGGTCCTTGACCAAACACACTGGATTGTGGAGTTGTTTCGTGGATTTACCATTCCAGTTGCACACCTCTTGGATTATCACTTTCATGGACTGTATATACACCGGTGGACACTTTTAACTTGGAACTACAACCTACTAGGATTCTTAAGGACTGTTTTAGGGTATGATTTAAATGGACAATCTGCTTTTAACAGCCTAAGTTATTCTGGTTTTATTGTGTTGTTTTAAGTTCCTTGTGTAAATACACTATTTATTCTACTTTTGCAACTCAAAGGCAACAAGCCTCTAGACAAGCTGTCATTGAGTACATCGAACAAATCATCCCCCACCACTGCCCAGAATGCTTTATAAAACTCTACAGGAATGCCATCGATTCCTGGAGCTTTTCCGCATTTCATACTATTTAGGGCATTGTACAGTTCCTCTTTCGTGAACGGCTTCACCAGCTCACCATTTACTCCTTCAGGAACCTGAGGTAAACCCTCATAAAAGCAACTGGCTATTTCTTCCTCCACCACCTGTTCACTTTTATACAGTTCTTCATAAAAGGCCACTGCCATTTTTCTGATTTCTTTAGACTCTGTAATTTCTTTTCCAGATTCAGACAATAAAGAATGCATAATTCTATTTAATCCATTTCTTTTCTCTAAAGCAAAGAAGAATTTGGTTGGACTGTCCAAATCTGCTGCACACTGAAATCTAGAGCGTACCAAAGCGCCCTGTGCTCTGATGCTCAATAAATCATCTAAAATTTTAGTTTTTTCTTTTGAGAGCTTTAACACGCTCCTGATCTTTACCAAATTCTAAAGAAAGTTGCAAATCTAAAATTTCCTTCTCTAGAACCTCTACCGATTGGGAAATGTCTCTTGAAGCATTGAGCGTATGCGTACGGCACAGTTGCTGTATTTGTATTTTCCAAACATCCCACCATTGTTGTAAAGAGACATACGACACCTTTGTACCTTTAAAATTATTCCAAAACAATTTAAAAGCATCACAAAAAGAGTTGTCAGACAACAAATTAGTATTAAAGTGCCAATAAGCACTTTTTGATTTAACATTGTTGATGAAAATATCACATTTTACCAAACAATGATCAGAAAAAGCCACAGGTAAAATTGTACAACCTTTAATGGTATTAAAATGATGTTTAAAACAATACCATCTGTCCAACCTAGCCATTGTTACATGATACTGCCTTATTTGTGTCCAGGTGTACTGTCTTTGTGTTTTATTCCATGCCCTCCAAATATCATACAGATCTTGATGTTTTATAATTTCTTGCAACACACGTTGCGATTCTTTGTGAGGCTCATTATGATTTCTATCAATCACATCATTTTCAGTGCAATTAAAATCACCTCCTATAAATAAAAACTCCTCAGGCTCACAGTTTTCCAGTGACTCTCTTAACTTGTTTAAAAACATAACCCTTTCACTTCCCACTACTGGTGCATACACATTTATAAAAACAAAACTAACATTTTCTAATTTAACCCGTACTTTCAACAGTCGTCCATTCACAACATTTTCTACTTTACATGAGTCCAGACTCATATTTTTCTTAAACAAAATAGCAACTCCTCCACTGATATTAGATTTGTGGCTCATAATCACTTCTCCATCCCATTCTATTTTCCAATCATTTTTCATTCTGAAAATCAGTATGAGTCTCTTGAATGAACATAATGTCAATATTTTTTTGTTTTATTGTTTCAAAAAGCATTGCTCTTTTCTTCTGATCTCTTGCTCCATTTAAATTAACACTACCCAGCCTTAAATTACTCATTGATGAATGAATGGAAAAAAAGACTGAGTATACGGAAGACAAAAAAATAAACAAAAAAGAATAAAATTTAAAGCAATGCTTTTTCATTGTTCAAAGTAGTTGTTCTTAACTTTTGAACCATTTTCTTCAATCTGTAACCCTCTTGTTCTGTAAGACTCCCTGTCCCTTTTTCTTTCATTGAGGCTACGTTTACATTAATCCGGATACATTTGAAAACGGAGTTTTCATTTTAAAACGCTCTCCGTCCACACTAGCGTTTCCAAGCGTTTTCCAAACGTTTCTTATCCACACTGAAACGTAGAAAAACATCAAATTCGCCTTACTGCGCATGAGTAAAGCCTCCAAAATTATACAGATGTAATAAGTTTTCACGCAATTCTTCTGGCGGGATAATTTACGGAAATATCTGATCATCCACTGACGCGTCTATATCGCGCTCATTCATATTGTATCTGAAAAACAGTTGTCGTCATGTTTTGCAGGACAGCAACTGTGAGTAAATTTTCCGTCATCATTTTAGGACTGTAATTTGAAGAGTGTACAAGCTAAATCTCTTTAGCAGCAGTGTGTGAATAGCACAGGCACAATTACTGCTGTAAACATAGATATCTATTGGTACAATATGCGTCACATGACTATAAATATGCGTCATCGTTTTCCAAAGCCTCCGTTTTTACTGTCCACACTACAACGTGAAAACGGCGTTTTCTAATTTATCCACTTTGGCCGGAGTTTTTAGAAATAATCGTTTCCTGTGATAAAAACGGCGTTTTCGTGTAAATGAGGCCAAACCGCAGGGAAATATCTGCATTTTCCCTTCGTGTAAACGGGGCCTGAGATTCTTGCTGATTCTATGAATAAATCGCGATCAGGAAAGAAAGCCTCTACTTGTACTCCTTTCATCCCTTTTGTTTTTTGCAAGAACTCCTTAATTTTTGCAGAAGTGTACACATTCCTTTCAGACCTCCTAAGAGAAACTGAGTCAACTGAACTTATAGATTCATTCTCACTTTCTGAGAAAGAATCATCTAAATTACTGCACTCAGAAGTCACTCCCTGATCCACATCCTTCATCTGTTTTTCCGGAAACCTGTTCCCTTCTTGCTTTTTTCCCCCTTCTCTTAACATTAGTTTTCCTTTTCAGTGTTGGTGTCTTGAAAAAACTATCATCATCTGTCATATCTACATCTTTAATGAACTCAAGTTCACCATTGCTATCAACAACAGGATTTCTAGCTTCAGTTTCCTCACATCCTATCTTTTGTTCTTTTCCCTTTGTCATATTTTCAGATTTAGCTCCTTGCTCACTCCCGTCACGGTCTTTACCCTCTTTATCCTCATTTAAGCTTTCATCCTGTACTTGCTGAGTTTCATTCTTCTTTTGAATTTCACCATCTAAATCAACAACATGAGCCGCTTCATTTTTCTCATTGCCCGGACAGTCACGTACAATATGATTTTCCGGACCACACTTAAAACACTTCATATTCTCTGAAGTTACATAAATGTTGTAATCAAAATCATCAATTCTGAATTTCAGAACAAGATTCAAATCTTGTCCATTATTCAGAATCATGTACACCTGTCTCCTAAATGTAACCACATGTTTTAGTTCAGCAGATTTGCTGTTCAAAGTGATCTTTTTGATCTGCGACACAATCTTTCCATGTCTAACCAATTCCCTAACAATCACTTCATCTTTAATGAAAGGTGGAACGTTAGACAAAACAACCTTTTTCGCTGGTTGCATTAGTGGCATCACTGCCGTATAAGCGTCATTTAAAACGATTCCGCTTGTCACAATCTCATTAACTTTATTGACGTCGTCTAAAAACAGAACAATTGCACTGTTCATTCTCGCCGCCGATAAGACACTTTTATGTCCAACAACTTCAGCCACAGCTAGGCTACATTCCTCCACCGAACAGCGTTCCGCTGGAACAACTTTAATGCCATGCCGCCTGGTTAGTTGTTCCAGCGAAACCCCTCCAGACGCCGCCATCCCACTCAGCAAACGCTGACCGGCAGCTCCGTCCTTACCCTACTCTAAGAGTACCACTCCACAAACAAACCTCCAGATACTTTCTTAGAATCGATAGAAAAGATAGAAAGAATGAAAAAACTCACAGACAAACCGCTCACACTCCTCACACACCACGCTCTGCTCACTCGCTCCCGCATGCGCACACAGAGAGAGAGAGAGAGGAGAGAGAGAGGGAAAAGGAGCAAGAGGATGGGGGAGCGGACCTCCCCCCCCCGCTACTGCCTCCTCCATCAAGGAGGCTAAGGACCACGCCGTAGAACTTGCTGTGGCAATCTTGCTGGGGGAGCAGGAGAGAGAGGAGAGAGAGGAGAGAGAGAGGGAAAAGGAGCAAGAGGATGGGGGAGCGGACCTTCCCACCCGCTACTGCCTCCTCCATTCAGGAGGCAAAGGATAATGCTGCAGAGATGGCAGTGGCTATCCTGCTGGGGGAGCAGGAGAGAGAGAGGGAAAAGGAGCAAGAGGATGGGGGAGCGGACCTCCCCCCCCCCGCTACTGCCTCCTCCATCAAGGAGGCTAAGGACCACGCCGTAGAACTTGCTGTGGCAATCTTGCTGGGGGAGCAGGAGAGAGAGGAGAGAGAGGAGAGAGAGAGGGAAAAGGAGCAAGAGGATGGGGGAGCGGACCTTCCCACCCGCTACTGCCTCCTCCATTCAGGAGGCAAAGGATAATGCTGCAGAGATGGCAGTGGCTATCCTGCTGGGGGAGCAGGAGAGAGAGAGGGAAAAGGAGCAAGAGGATGGGGGAGCGGACCTTCCCCCCCGCTACTGCCTCCTCCATCAAGGAGGCTAAGGACCACGCCGTAGAACTTGCTGTGGCAATCTTGCTGGGGGAGCAGGAGAGAGAGGAGAGAGAGAGGGAAAAGGAGCAAGAGGATGGGGGAGCGGACCTTCCCCCCCGGTACTGCCTCCTCCATCAAGGAGGCTAAGGACCACGCCGTAGAACTTGCTGTGGCAATCTTGCTGGGGGAGCAGGAGAGAGAGGAGAGAGAGAGGGAAAAGGAGCAAGAGGATGGGGGAGCGGACCTTCCCACCCGCTACTGCCTCCTCCATTCAGGAGGCAAAGGATAATGCTGCAGAGATGGCAGTGGCTATCCTGCTGGGGGAGCAGGAGAGAGAGAGGGAAAAGGAGCAAGAGGATGGGGGAGCGGACCTTCCCCCCCGCTACTGCCTCCTCCATCAAGGAGGCTAAGGACCACGCCGTAGAACTTGCTGTGGCAATCTTGCTGGGGGAGCAGGAGAGAGAGGAGAGAGAGGAGAGAGAGAGGGAAAAGGAGCAAGAGGATGGGGGAGCGGACCTTCCCACCCGCTACTGCCTCCTCCATTCAGGAGGCGAAGGATAATGCTGCAGAGATGGCAGTGGCTATCCTGCTGGGGGAGCAGGAGAGAGAGGAGAGAGAGAGAGAGAGGAGGAGGAGGAGGAGGAGAGGCCTCTGGCACACACACACACACACACACACACACACACACACACACAAACAAAACCCTGATCCTAAAGCTTTATATCTGCTGTCAGAAACATGTTTAACACTTAAGCTCCATTACATTTCTGTTTACAGCAGACAGCAGAAAAAGAGAAACAAGACTAGAGACGAGGAGAGGCCTCTGGTACACTCACATACACACTCTCTCACACACAAATTCAGTTTTTCTTCTGCTGTGCAAATAATGATCTAGTGTTTCTGATTCCATTTCATTTTCAGATGTGAAGACACGGAGAAGTTTTTTTTTTTTTTTTGTAAAATAAATTTTGTCTAAATTTTGGACATTGTGTGTGTTTTTTTTTTTAAATCTTTCCTTAAATATTAAAAACAGAAGCATTGTATCATTTTCTACTGCTGTCATTTGGTGATTTAAGACAAATGGAAGTGGGAGAAATGCCTTTAGAACTTAGAACAATTGAACTGTCATTAAGTTATTGGGTCAATATATCAGGACCTAATCAAGAACATTCAGCTAGGATAGTTCTAGGAAACCATTCTGGGAAACAGGAAAGAAAGAATCAAAAGCTTTGGACAGGAAGTACCTAGAATGGTAAAAGAAATGGAAATGAGTGAAACTCCAATAAACCCTACAGTTCCACGGCCAACAATCCCTCTGCGGTTAATATCTTGAAGGAGTGGAATATTTGATTTGTCTTGAATAGTTATTAACATTAGTATATATTTTTTTTAAAAAGGAAGCTCTAGCAACATGGAGATTGAGAATCAGTCGTAGAATTCAAAGAGTCTCCACTCAGACAGAAACTCAGTTTGAGCTCCATGTTTCTCTCTGCTCCTGTGATCTTCAGCTGATATGATCCCCAGAGTTTGTTTGTTTTGTAGAGCGCTTTTCACAATACAAACCAAAATCACAATACTAATTAAAGTTTCTACATTACTGGACCTGTTCAACAAAGTGTGCAGAACAAACTTGAGACTCTTCTCTTTTCTTTCCCCAGGTCTCCCCTCCTGAGTGTTTTTCAATCAATGGATTTTATTTTTATTTATTATTGGGTTTTTTTTTTTTACTTTGTTTTAACCCCCTACCCTCATGTCTTTATTTATTACCCCTTCTTTATCCTGATAATGAACTTATTATATGAATGTTTTTCTTTCCCTGCCCTGTTTATGTATTGATCTTAATAAAATAATTTCATGTCAAATCATATCTCTGTATGTCTGTGTATAAGTGAAGTAAAGAGTGAAATAAGTGTGTCCATCATGGAAGAGATGTCTTGTTTGACTGAGTGCTTCTGTAGTCCCACATGAAGTCTAAACTAGCCTCAACTTGGTCTCATCTGTGTCTTTTAGGTCCTTTTATGCTTGCGATCTTCAAAGATTAACTGTGAACAGATACTCTGACCTCAAGCTTGTGAAACCTCAAAAAGTTGTAATGCTTTCTACTTTTGAACCCACTGGTTGCTCCTATATGGCATTTATCTTCAGTCTGTTAAACCTTCTGTCATTTGGTGCTTTAAAATGACAACACAGACCAGCTTTCCTTGATATGGTTTCAAGAGCACAGTGAAACCTGAATTGTTAAATCTCCAGTGTTTTAAATAAAGGCCCAATTGATCAGTAATGATTGTGAAATGATGCTGAAATGTGAGGAGAGCTGCTCAATGATCCGGATCAGTGTTGATCACAGTCACGCTGGAGTCTCTTCTGTTGGAAAATGAGTGTGATGAAAGTTTGAACTTCCTCCAAACATCAAGAGACACATCTCTACTGAATCTACAAAAGAAACAAACTCAAGCCCTCAAAAGAAGAGCATCTTTCTGACTCTTTTCTTTCATTCATCTTGTCTTTCTTCAAACACACATTGACTCAATATTGACTCTCATTCCTCATCACACTCTCAGACTCCTTTCTCTTCCAGTCAGAAACAAATGGAGCTTTTCTAACGTCTCTCATTGATGTCAAACACCTGCTGACACTAATTAAACCTCGTTAAGATCAACTCATTAACTAGCACTTCACTTAGTGATGGAGAAACAGAGCTCTCTCAAAACCTTTAATCAATTAAACCCAAATAAATCAGTGTTTGGAATCGCTGGCAATGTCTACTGATCAAAACACTGGAAATCCAGTAAAAATCCAGACCAAACATTAATATAAACAAAAACATAATCTCTTTCAAACTAATTACACCCAAAAAAAAAATAAAAATTGGGTGCAAACCACACTCTAACATCCTTACCAACATACCCACACAATTATAGCTGCATTATTTTTCCAATTGACTCTATAATAAACTATAATATGCCTAAGCAGAAAACACAAAAAAGTGAGTATTTCTTTTATATGGCAAATTTGAAATAAATAAATAAATAAAATGGCACAATCTAGTAAAAAATGGTAAAAATGTTTAATTTGAAGCCTTGCCGATAGAACGAATGCCTATTAACAAATATTGCGTCATTTTATAGTCAAATGGCCCTGGGTTAAAAAAAATTGCAGTTTTAAAGGGTTTCAATGTGGACATTTTTGTCATTAAGGTCCTGAGTGTGAGTATTTTTTGTACAAAGAGTAAAATTATTTTTTGAAGGAAATGAGGGTGAAATATTAAAATTTCAATAAAAAGACACACCAGAGCCATGATTTATGCAGTTGGCATTAACACAGACACAGTTATAACAAAAAAACAAACAAAAAAACTGAAATGGACAAAAACGTCCATAAGGTCGCACAAGGGCTATTGCAGTATTTAAAGGACACTGGTTTATGTAATAGAATACAGTTAACTCAGTTTATGATCCTGATACACACTCCTAATCACTAGGTGGCGGTAATGCACATAAAAGTTGTATGCCATCCGCCAACAGAACATCTATAAAAGAAGAGTGAGCGAAAACGGAGGGAAAAAAGAAAAAAAATGGACGTCATTTCACAAATATTCTCTTACGGCCAGAAAAAAGGCAAGGAAGTGAAGTTTGTTGAGGAGAGCAAGGAGGGTCCGGATCATAACCCCAGGTAACACATCTAGCTCTGAGCTGAAGTTTCTCTGGACAGCTGCTGTTTCTGTAAACTGTTGATCATCAGTAAAGTCAATCTGGCGTTGAGGCTCTTGACTGCACTGCTAGTGTGAGCATCACATCTTTAGTCCTGCAGGATTGATCAGATCACATTCATGTTTATCATTCCCATTTGATCTTCACATCATTTGTTTTCCAGTCAGATAAAGGAAGAAACCGTTCATTTGTCACATTATGGACCCCGTTCAACTCCTGTGGTTTTTCATATTTTAGTGTTTCCATCACACGTTGTCATAATTGATCAAATGGAAGTAAAGCAGAATGAAGATCAGCCTCTTTTCCACATCACTGAATACTCAATATTAATGACACAAACTCAGCGTTTATTGCCTAAAACCATAGTTCTGACTGCTGCTGGGGTAAATGCGTTTGGCGATCTGTGTAAACCAGTGAATCATGAGAGTTCATTGAGATCGGCCCCCAGCCCCCAACCATTGAACCAAAGCCCCTGGCTTTTCTCTGATCTCAGATAATTTTATCAACTTGTAGACATTTTAAACGAGTCATTTGTGTAATTAAAAGGATGAGTAGTGTAGTCCCTTATTGGCAACAAAACAAGCCCTGCAAATTAATATGCAATATTTTGAAAACCACATGTTATATAAACACTTTATATGTAATGTAGGGCTGGGCGATAAATCGAAAGCGATTGTAAGGCGCGTTTAGTGAATGAAGCCGGTACTTTGATTAGTAGTAAATCTCCATCACGTGCGTTCAGCTGCGTTCAGTTGGAGTGTTCAGAGGCGTAAATCACTGACAAGCTACGCCAAATCGCGCAAAAAATCGCATTCGATTCGATTCGATTTTGAGCGTGATAAGGCGTAGCTTGTCAGTGATTTACGTCTCTGAACACTCCAGCTGAACGCAGCTGAACGCACGTGATGGAGATTTACTACTAATCAAAGTACCGGCTTCATTCACTAAACGCGCCTCATAATCGCTTTCGATTTATCGCCCAGCCCTAATGTAATGGTATTTTATTGTTTTTATTGCATTTGGTGTATTACAGGTCCAATAAAACATTTGCAGTGGGGTTTTATGCAGTGGTGTAGTCTACATGATACGCAGGTATACGTCGTATACTAGAGCTGCACAATTAATCGTTAAAAGATGGCAATCTCGATTCGACCCCCCACACGATCTTAATCCAGCATTTATACGATTCAGCAAATTATATTTTATTTATATTTTACTAAACTTTCTCTAGCCTAACTACTGCAGACTGCTGTGAGCTGATGCAGTGACAGGTTCACCGTTCTCTCCAACATTACATAACCATTTAAACTTCATCTTCACTTTATTACATTTAATGAAGATTTGAGATATTAGCCGTCAATCACTCTGTCTCTGACACTACGCTCCGCTCAACTAGGAACTGGACGTTTATTTCTCTCAACCAAACTCTGTTCCGGATCTGCACAAACTGCATTGCTATCAGGGGTGTGTGATATGACGATTTTTGATGTTGGACAATTAAAAGACCTTTACAATCTGCTTTTGAAGAAATATACTATATTTCGTGCTACAGCCCACAGTCTGTCAGATGCAATTCATGGCACCTCCGTGTCCATATACTGTTCAACGCGGCATTCATTCACATCAGATGATAACTCAGCGAGTAATTTCCACTGAAGACACACTTCTCAAAATCCCGTTGGTGTCCACCCACTTTCAGATGGTTTTGTTAAAGTAATCTCTTGTATTGCAGAATGCAGGCTCTACGCCGCAGAGAGTTTTGCGCGATCGTTAAAATGATTGTTGATGAATAAAATGAATTTTAATATCCTGCGTTTAGAGAGCGACTCGCCATTGCGCACAAATTAGGCTACATAAAATATCTAGGCTGTTATTAGTATGTGAGCTATAATTAGTTGTGTAGATAGCTCTGTATCATGCTTGGAAAATTCGGTCTCTATTTGCACTTTGAACATTGAAAGAGTAGTACTTTGATCACGCCAGATTTATGGACCAGCAGAGCAATGGAAACATATATGAGCATGACGATCCATTAACCCTTAACTGCTGTTACTGCCATTTTTGAACAGAGACGTGAAAATGAAGAATTGAAACTTACATCTTTAGAATTCATGGACAAAAACATTTTGTAACTGCATTAACATGGACAATGTACATCAATCAATGTCTGATTTTAAAATGGCTTTCAAAGGATGAATTTTGAAATTAAGTTTTCATCTGATATATAATTTCTTATTATTTCTAAAGTGTAATGGGGAAAAAGGCAACAAGGAAATCTGTTGTGAAAAAGGTCAGAACTCCTGTTATGAAGTAGATTTTTGAGGTGCACTCTTGTCATAAATTATTTTTCCTGCATAATTTGTAACACAAATAAAGTCAAATATCTCTTTAGGAGCCTTAGACCTTTCCAACCATAAATGGTTTGTCATGATTAGATTAGGAATTATTTGTAAAATGGTGAAGTAAACTTGGGCATCCCACAGAGTAAACAGTGACAGCCATAAAGTGTTGATAGACTGGTGTTTCTAGCTAAGAATCTTTAACTCGCTTTACTCTGACATAATACCTTCGTGTTTATTTTTTTAATGTTTAATGGTGATTTTTTTTCTTTACATTATTACATTATTTTTCCATTGCATTTCTTTATATTTAAAAGCAAAGTTTATTATGTCTTATTTTACTGCTGTTTGATAACCTACTGTTCAGGAGTAAATCTTTAAAATAAAGTTCTCCTGAATCGTGATCTTTATTCTAAGCAAAAAAAATGTGATTCTCATTTTATTCAGAATCGTGCAGCTCTACAACACACATTAATCTTCAAACAACTTTGAGAAGTGAGTTAAGTATCCGATGACCCCTTTAATAATGTGCTTGTTGGCACATTCTGCTGCTAAATGCGGCTAAAGTAAACATCATGTCTCAGGCAGAGAGGGATGGGGCGAGCAGAGCTCATTAGCATTTAAAGGGGCCATGCAATAAAATGAGTTGAGTTTTTGCAGAGCTGATTTTGACAAGGTAAAAGTGTGTTTTTTACACTACTATTGAGAATTTTTAACCAAGTATATTATTGACTTTTTATTAAGACCCTAAAGAATCATATGAACTTGTGGAAAATGGGTATCCGATGACAACTTTAAAGCAAAATCCAGAAAACAAGACAAAATATCTTACATAATGTTGCTTTCTAATGAATGCATCTTGATTTAAGAATCTTAAGATATTCTGAGTAGAAACCAGACAAAAATACTAAAGGCTAGCTTTGTCCTAAGGTTTCAAACATTTATTCCCATCCGCTTCATTTTCTGTGTCACATGAAAATTGTTGATGCTCATCCCGACTCCCTCTCAGTCAAACAAGAGTTTTTACTGACAATAGAGACGTCAGCCAAATGTGGAAAGGGTCAAATATGGTCAAGTGTGTGAAAGCTTGTGCTGTTCCTGTCTGACTCACATCTTTCTCCTCCCTTTTCTTTCTCCCTGTCAGATTCAGCGTGAGGGTGAGAGTCGGCGAGGAAGTGTACCCACCAGGAGTGGGAAATAATAAAAAAAAAATGCCAAGGAGGCAGCGGCAAAGATCGCCATGGATACCATTCGGAGAGAAGATGAGGAACAGGTGAGAGCTGCACTAAAAGCACAGACAGAGTCTGATGACAGAGAGAGAGAAACAGGAAGCTCTAGCAACATGGAGATTGAGAATCAGTCGTAGAATTCAAAGAGTCTCCACTCAGACAGAAACTCAGTTTGAGCTCCACGTTTCTCTCTGCTCCTGTGATGTTCAGCTGATATGATCCCCAGAGTTTGTTTGTTTTGTAGAGTGCTTTTCACAATACAAACCAAAATCACAATACTAATTAAAGTTCCTGCATTTTATTTAGGAGTAGATTATCAGTGGTGACTATGTCAAGGTGATATTTCTCCAAGCCTTTTATTGTTTTAATATTGATGATTTTGGCATACAGCTCATGAAAACCCAAAATTCCTATCTCAAAAAATTAGCATATCATGAAAAGGTTCTCTAAACGAGCTATTAACCTAATCATCTGAATCAACGAATTAACTCTAAACACCTGCAAAAGATTCCTGAGGCTTTTAAAAACTCCCAGCCTGGTTCATTGCTCAAAACCGCAATCATGGGTAAGAGTGCTGACCTGACTGCTGTCCAGATGGCCATCATTGACACCCTCAAGCCAGAGGGTAAGACACAGAAAGAAACTTCTGAACGAATAGGCTGTTCCCAGAGTGCTGTATCAAGGCACCTCAGTGGGAATTCTGTGGGAAGGAAAAAGTGTGGCAGAAAACGCTGCACAACGAGAAGAGGTGACCGGACCCTGAGGAAGATTGTGGAGAAGAACCAATTCCAGACCTTGGGGGACCTGCGGAAGCAGTGGACTGAGTCTGGAGTAGAAACATCCAGAGCCACTGTGTACAGGTGTGTGCAGGAAATGGGCTACAGGTGCCGCATTCCCCAGGTCAAGCCACTTTTGAACCAGAAACAGCGGCAGAAGCGCCTGACCTGGGCTACAGAGAAGCAGCACTGGACTCTTGCTCAGTGGTCCAAAGTACTTTTTTCGGATGAAAGCAAATTTTGCATGTCATTCGGAAATCAAGGTGCCAGAGTCTGGAGGAAGACTGGGGAGAGGGAAATGCCGAAATGCCTGAAGTCCAGTGTCAAGTACCCACAGTCAGTGATGGTCTGGGGTGCCATGTCAGCTGCTGGTGTTGGTCCACTGTGTTTTATCAAGGACAGGGTCAATGCAGCTAGCTATCAGGAGATTTGAGCACTTCATGCTTCCATCTGCTGAAAAGCTTTATGGAGATGAAGATTTCATTTTTCAGCACGACCTGGCACCTGCTCACAGTGCCGACACCACTGGTAAATGGTTTACTGACCATGGTATTACTGTGCTCAATTGGCCTGCTAACTCTCCTGACCTGAACCCCATAGAGAATCTGTGGGATATTGTGAAGAGAAAGTTGAGAGACGCAAGACCCAACACTCTGGATGAGCTTAAGGCCGCTATCGAAGCATCCTGGGCCTCCATAACACCTCAGCAGTGCCACAGGCTGATTGCCTCCATGCCACGCCGCATTGAAGCAGTCATTTCTGCAAAAGGATTCTCGACCAAGTATTGAGTGCATAACTGAAAATAATTATTTGAAGGTTGACTTCTTTTGTATTAAAAACACTTTTCTTTTATTGGTCGGATGAAATATGCAAATTTTTTGGGTTTTCATGAGCTGTATGCAAAAATTATCAATATTAAAACAATAAAAGGCTTGAACTACTTCAGTTGTGTTGTAATGAATCTAAAATATATGAAAGTCTAATGTTTATCAATACATTACAGAAAATAAATGAACTTTATCACAATATGCAAATTTTTTGAGAAGGACCAGTATATTTGTACTTTTGTAGACTTGCAGTCATGGAAATGGCTATTTGGTTAATTCCTCATGCGGGGGACCAATTAGGGGCCCAAACCCTTTGCTTAATTCAAAAGTTTGTAAAGGTGAGAATCTTCCTGTTAACATTTGTAAGCCCTGTTGGGTCTTGTGTTGTTGTGAGTCCTTCATGTAATGTTTTGATTGTAGAGCAAGGACACAGATCTGCAGAGGAAAGCATACAGGATGCTGGAAGCGTTGTGTGCCGTCCATCCAGCAGGATTTGATTCAGCCGATGATTCTGCTCTGAAACAAATGCTGCTGGATGGATTGAAGACTGCAGTAATACCAGCAAAACCAGTAAGAGCTGTAACAAACCATCAGGAATCAGAGTATTTACACACAGAATGTGTTCTGGAATAATAATACCGGGCTCTTGTGCTGTTTGTCAGCCCATTCTCCAGAGTTTGCTGTATGTTGTGAGAGCGATGGCCGAGGATGTTGAGGGGTTTATTCAAGCTCTGCTTCCTCAGGTTGGTCTCACACAAAGTACGTTCTTACATCAGACTGGTATTCTTCATAACAGCTCTAATACTGGCATGTTTGATTTGTGTTTAGGTCATCGCTCTCACAAAAGAATCTTCGGTTGGAGCCACCAAACCCGCATACGGTGTAATAGACAAAGTTCTGAGCGCTCTGGAGCGTTTTTGCGGTGACAAAAGAGGTGATGTATTTTTACTGGTATTTATAGTATCTTATTGCAGTGTATGTTGGCAACTGATGGGCTGAAATAATGACGGTCGTCTTCATCATGTGTTTCAGAAGCCATGAAGCAGTATTTGAACATATTGTGCAACGGATTTATTGGATCTGAAACAAAGATTTTTTGCACAGTTGTTGTCTTAACTAGAGTCTTGTTCCACCACAAAGGTGAGACTGACTGATACTGTTGAAACTACTTTCTGCAGTTTTTGATTGCGTATTAATCTTGTTTGGTGGTAAAGCAGAGATCAGTGTGTAAATATTGTCTGGTGTTTTTGTGTAGAGTCCATAGATGAAGCATCGGCGGAGCAGCTGATACAAAACATCGGTCTTCTTCTGACCAGCTCCAATAAAAAGGTTGCCGTGCCTCACTGGACCTAATAAGTGTTCCTTTTTAGTCAGCATGAGCTGATATCCAGCAGTCTCTTGCCTATTGTGAGTCCAGAAGAGAGAGTGTGTTTGCAACCTTAGATCTGAACATTAGAAAAGTGTCCAATAACCTTCATGTTGCTTTCTCATCTCTCAGATTAAAGCAATCAGCAACGTGCAAATGGAAAAGAATTACATTTCCAAAATACGCTCCATTTACAAAAGACTGAGTATGGAAGTTGGGTAAGTCAATGAGAACTTGCATATTTTTGCTCCAACCCTAATGAAACACACCTGAACAAACTAATCAAGGTCTGAAGGGTTACTAGAAAGATACTGGCAGGTGAGTTTTAATTAGGGCTGAGCTGAACTCTGCAGGGCTGCGGCTCTCCAGGACCAGAGTTTGCCACTCCTGATCTAGACAGATTCTTTTGTAAGTTTGTAATGTAATGTAAATGTGTTCAAGGTTCGAACAGGGGAAAAAGGAAACCCCGAAAAAACACCATTATTTGCTGGAGGCCATCCAGAAAGCGGAGGCCCAGAGGAAGGAGAAAGGAAAGAGGTACACAGAGAGGTTCTTTCAGATCAATGGAAGGTTTTCTTTTTTGTTGTTGTTTGTTTGTTTCTAATGAGGGATTGTGAGTGTTCAATGCGGAGAAGCACTGTGCAATATGAACAGGCTCTTTTAGTGCCCATGATTATTTGTCTGTTGTCTGCAGTTTTGAGGAATGGGCTTGGCTGACAGATGGGATGCCAAGAATGGTTTTAAATTTAATTGACCCCAAAGAAGCTCAGAGGGTTCTCGGTAAGAGATCTGTCCACTTGTTCACTTACATTCTGTCATAATCAACTTACATTTCAAGTAAAGACACGTTTAATTGAGCCACAAATCCTGAGCGGAAAACGCAGCCAAAGTTGAGTCCCGGATTAGGCTGAAGTCAGACGCATATGCATATCTCTTGGTGATCTTGTTCATATCTCTCTACAGATCCTGTGACTCCCTCCAGAAGGGCAGGAGTAAAATCCGTGAGTGTAATTTCATCCATTATCAAGAGAATAGAGAGGCACTGATAAAGGTTTGTGCTTTATGATGTTGATTTGTCGAATTCCTGTTGAACAGAAGATGACGCATCTGAATGAAAGGGGGCGTGACACTAGAAAACGTAAGACAACATTAGGGTCCTGTTGGTCTTGTGCACGTTAACCTTCCCTTACTTCTGCAAGTTGCGTGCTTTCAGTGATTCACCGGTGACGTTATTCTTAGAAGTCTTTACACAGTACAGAGAGCACTGTTCTCCAGACCCCCTTTGATAGAAGAGCTGTTTGACATCCGATTGTATGTGTGTCTAACCTTTTTTTTTTTTAATGGCTTGATTTTGAGCGGGGGCAAATTATTTGACTAAATTAAAAGAAAACTACTGAGTGGATCATTCTAGGGTGGTTGTGTACACACACATTTCAGTTCAAATAACTTGTAAAAGTGCATGACCCCTTTAAAATAAACTGTCTCCTCAGGTGTCCAATCATCTCAGATCTACCTCCCATGGCAGAAACACAAAAACTAAAAGAGAGAGAAATTAAACCAAGCAAAAGAATGCTAATGTCTGTTTGATCAGATCTAGCTGAAGTACAAGGTTATGAGATGCATTATGTGAATGCTTAGCTAAAGAGATGTGTCTTTAATCTAGAGTTCAAATGTGAAAAAGCTCTCCCTCCTTTAGTGGACTTTGCTATCTTAGGCACGACCAAAAGCCCAGGGTTTGGAGACCCAGAAATGATCCATCAACACTAACAGCTGATCAGTGAAAACTGCCTAATTTTACAGAGTGAAACGTCAATCCAGAAAGTGGATAAAGACTGTGCAAGCTTTAGGAGTACTCATGTACATTTGCTTTGATAATACTGAATATGATCCAGATAAAATATTTGAGCAAAAGCTGTGAAAATTGCATTTCTTTTTTTTTAATGATGAAATCTACCTACATTCACGTGTTTAAAAATACAATGCTTAAAGCTAAAATAAAATTTTCTTTAAAAAAAATAATAATAAAAAAATCAGCAAAAACGCTAAAAGTGACTGGCAACCTTTTTTCAAAAACACTGATGGGAAAGAGTAAAGGTCCTATAAGTAAGTAGCAATATTTTGTAACTTAACATGCAGCCAGTGCAGAGACTGTGAAATTGGGGAAACATGATCATATAGTCATATGACTATAGCAGCTGCATTTTGGACTAACTGGAGCTTGTTTGTTGAAGATGAAGGACAGCCAGCTAGTAGTGCATTACAATAGTCCAGTCTAGAGCTCATCAATGCATCAACTAACTTTTCTGCATCAGAAACAGGGAACATGATCCGTAGCTCAGCAATGTTTCTAAGATGGAAGAATGCTGTTTTTGTAACATGAGAAACATGATCAGTTAACTTGAACCCAAGTTTCTGACTGTAGAGAAAATAACAGTAAATCCTTCTAGAGATTCTGCATGTTGTTGTTGTTGTTTGGTCCAATGTGTAACATCTCTTTCTTATCCAGTTTTAAAAGAAGAATCATTTCGGTCATACAATCTTTGACATTTTTAACACACTCTGTTAGCTTAGATCATTTAGACGTTTTGTCTGCTTTTGGCAGGTTATTGTTAATAGTTGTACAAAAAAATAAAAAAAAAATAAAATAGCTATGATTGCTGTGATTGATTTTTATTATATAAGTCTTTAAGAAACATTAAAAACTGAAATGTGAAACTAATAGCCATAAATCTAAATGTCATGTTCCAAATTTGAAGTTGATGTCTCAAAATATGAGCTCTTAGTAAGATTTTGAACAAACACAGCGGTGGATTTGTGATTCCCAGTACAGTATAATTTCTCTCTCTCAAACATTACAAGCTGCGCACACACAAACAGAACACACTCCATACTAACATGATTATTGACTCTATAATAGACTCACATTTACAGAAGCAGAAAACAGGAAACTTAATCATAGTCAATTTTAATTTTGAAGCCTTGCAGACAGAATAAAAGTCTATTACCAAATATTGTATCATGTTATAGTTAAATGATCCTAGCATTAAAAATCACAGTTTTAATGGGTTTCAATGAGGACATTTTTGTCCTTAAGGTCCTGAGAGGAACACATTTTTTGTACCTAGTGTAAAAAAGATTTATTAAAGGAAATGAGGGTGAAATATTAAAATTCCAACAAAATGTCTCCAGTTAGAATTAATACAGGCAAAATTATAAAAAAATAAAAAAAAAATGGCCAAAAATATGGATAAGATTGCACAAGGTTTAAAAGAGGACAAACACTGCAATCAGCTTCATTTTCTCATGATCTAATCTAGAGTTTCTCTCTCTGTACTAGAGACCAGTGAGACCCAAGCTAATAAAGCATCTCTACCGATTCTCCATGCCGACACACACACACACACACACACACACACACACACACACACACACACACACACACACACACACACACGTTTCTGATTCTACATTACTGGACCTGTTCAACAAAGTGTGCAGAACTAATTTGAGACTCTTTTCTTTTCTTTCCCCAGGTCTCCCCTCCTGAGTGTTTTTCAATCAATGGATTTCATTATTTATTTTTTTAGCTTTGTTTTAACCCCCTCCCCTCATGTCTTAATTTATTACCCCTGATTTTAGTGAACTTATTATATGAATGTTTTTTATCTCCCTGCCCTGTTTATTTATTGATCTTAATAAAATCATTTTACATCAGATCATATCTCTGTATGTTTGTGTATAAGTGAAGAGTGAACTAAGTGTGGATGACTACAATCATTCCAGCAGATCTGATAAAGTCCTCAATCACAGCACTGCAATAAATCACTCACATCCATTCATTCATACAGTAAACACACAGATCAAAGACAATTAAAGGCTGAGTTCAGACAAAAATGAAGATAAATTCTCAAAGGATCGTTTCTCCTCAAATGAATGAAAGCTGAGTTGTGTTTTCTGAGTAACAGTGAGAATCTCTCTATTGTTGGTGTTTCTAACAGTAGCCTGGACTCATTCAGACCCATAGAGTCATTGGATTTAAGACAGAGAACATCAGAACTATTATCTGTGATCAGAGGATGGGGTTTTTACACAGAGATCATGAGGAGATCACTGTTCCAGAGATGAATCTGCTGTCAGAAACATTTCACACTAAACTCCATTCCTTTCATTGTTAACACGTCATTTGATTCTTATTTTTGTTTAAATACTTAACATGCTAAAAGAAACTACTGTATGGTTTTCTACTGGGTCATTTGGTGCTTTAAAAGGTAATTTCACAAACAGACGCTCACAGACAGTGTCAGTGTAGTGGTAAGTCATGAGTGCTAAACTAGCCTTTTTTACTGATTGATTTTTTTTTTTTTTTCCTCAAGGCAGACATAATCAAAGCAGCTGCTGAGAAAAACAGATTATGGAATCATCGGGGAATCTAGAAACTTCAGGTCTACCCAACAGTAAGAATTGAAACCAGCTTAAAGGGAAAAAAGGGCAAAGATGAAGAGCTGAACGCGGTCTTGAGCGAGTCACGATCTCAGCGGGTGAAGCTACTGTCTAAGAAGACCAAAGACCCGCAGGAACATCAGCAACAATGTCCAATCCCATTGAATGTGAATGCTTTTAATTTAATAAACTTGTTTTCTTAGGTCTGCCTGGTTCTGGTGTTTTTTTTCAGTTTTAGTCTTGTTTGACTGAGTGCCTCTGTAGTCCCACATGAAGTCTAAACTAGCCTCAACTTGGTCTCATCTGTGTCTTTTAGGTCCTTTATGCTTGTGGTCTTCAAAGATTAACTGTGAACAGATACTCTGACCTCAAGCTTGTGAAACTTCAAAAAAGTTTTTGCACTTTCTCTGAACTTTTGAACCCACTGGTTGCTCCTATATGGCATTTATCTTAAGTCTGTTAAACTTTATTTCTGTCATTTGGTGTTTTAAAATGACAACATAGACCAGCTTTCCTTGATATGGTTTCAAGAGCACAGTGAAACCTTAATTCCAGTGTTTTAAATAAAGGCCCAATTGATCAGTAATGATTGTGAAATGATGCTGAAATGTGAGGAGAGCTGTTCAATGATCCGGATCAGTGTTGATCACAGTCACGCTGGAGTCTCTTCTGTTGGAAAATGAGTGTGATGAAAGTCTGAACTTCATCCAAACATCAAGAGACACATCTCTACTGAATCTACAAAACAAACAAACTCAAGCCCTCAAAAGAAGAGCATCTTTCTGACTCTTTTCTTTCATTCATCTAGTCTTTCTTCAAACACACATTGACTCAA
Organism: Garra rufa; assembly: GCF_049309525.1. Lineage (NCBI taxonomy): Eukaryota > Metazoa > Chordata > Actinopteri > Cypriniformes > Cyprinidae > Garra > Garra rufa. Next base: position 777,589 of record NC_133385.1, read on the forward strand.
TATTGACTCTCATTCCTCATCACACTCTCAGACTCCTTTCTCTTCCAGTCAGAAACAAATTGAGCTTTTCTAACGTCTCTCATTGATGTCAAACACCTGCTGACACTAATTAAACCTCGTTAAGATCAACTCATTAACTAGCACTTCATTAAGTGATGGAGAAACAGAGATTTTCCTAAACCTTCAATCAATTGAACCGAAATAAATCAGTGCTTGAAATCACTGGTGATGTCTGCTGATCAAAATAAACAAATATAAATATAAATATTAATTACACCAACAGTTTAATGCTATAAAATTAAAATAAAATAAAAATGTTGTAAAATGTGTGTTAATTCTTATTTTGTAGAGCTTTTGTGTTTAATTTGGCAAACTAGATCAGTTAAGAAACAACTAACAGGGAAAAAAAAGCCCAAGAAAACTTTTATTAAATTAACATGTGAAATGTTCAAATAAATGACAAAGGATGATCCTGCAAAACCAGAGACTGGCGCTTTAGGAGCGCATCTCTGTGACCCTATTTAATTTATTGATTTATTTTATATTTGTACGAGGAGTTGAAGTTCGAGGAGGTGCATCATAAGAAGCCTAAGATGTATCTTAAGGAAGTCTAATCGAATCACTTTGAACAGAACACAAAAGCAAAAGGATCAGTGTCTCTTCTTCCTGCAGTGATGTGTTTAAGAGCTGCAGTAATACTATCTAAGTCACTGGGAAAACACTCTTAAGTTTTGATTTTACATTATGCCCCAAATGAATTCTGGCTTGTGTTATTGGTAGAGCAGACGGAATTGTGGCATTAAGGCATCTTTGAAAAGCATGCAGTGTGAACCTAGATTCAGCGGCTGCAGAGTTTGGGAGCTAAATACAAAAAGGATGAGAATTCTGATTTCATTAAAAAATGATAAACATCTTGTTTTTGTGATGGACATAAATGCAAAATATCTGGCTTACACATAACACACTATTCCATTTCTATAATTCAAATCTGTGAAGGATTGTTAGGCTGGAGTAATTAGATTACTTAGAGATCCTCTGGCTTGCTTCGCTTGGGACACTTGTTTTCAGCGTTATCGTCGACTTGATTGCACAGATACTATTTGAACTGAACTGATGATTCATCACTGTTTTCTCTGGAGCATTCTACAGTCAAGCCTGAAATTATTCATACCCCTGGCAAATTCTGATTTAAAGTTACTTTTAAATGACACAGGTTTCTCCCAAAAGATAATGAGGCGATGTACAAGAGGCATCATTGTGGAAAAAAATATTTCTCAGCTTTTATTTACATTTGAACAAAAAGTGGCATGTTCAAAATAATTCTTCCTCTTTGCAAACTGTCACAGACTATGGGTAAATCCAAAGTTCTATACCATTCCAAATAGTCCCAGCTGTTCTAAAGCATCCTAATTAGGAGAAGCCTTCAACCCTAAGAACACCATTCCCACTGTCAAAAATGGTGGCAGGAACCTAATGTTTTGGGGGTGATTTTCAGCCGGTGGAGCAGGGAACCTAATCACAGTAAACGGCACCATGAGAAAGGAGCAATACATCAAAATTCTCAACTACAACATCAGGCAGTCTGCAGAGAAACTTGGCCTTGGGCACCAGTGGACATTTCAGCACGACAACGACCCAAAACACACAGCAAAAGTGGTGAAGAAATGGTTAGCAGACAAAAACATTAACGTTTTGCAGTGGTCCAGCCAGAGTCCTGACTTAAATCCAATTGAGAATCTGTGGAGGAGCTAAAGATCAGGGTGATGGTGAGGAGACCCTCCAACCTGAAAGAGTTGGAGCTCATGGCTAAAGATGAATGGGCAAAAATACCAGTGGAGACATGCAAAAAGCTGCTCAGCAATTATAAGAAGCGTTTGATTTCTGTAATAGCCAATAAAGGCTTTTCTATTGATTATTGAGAAGGGTATGAATCATTTTGGACATGCCACTTTTTGTTCAAATGTAAATAAAAGATGAGTAATATTTTTTCCACAATGATGCATCTTGTACATCGTCTTATCTTCTGGGAGATGTCTGTGAGATTTCTAATAATAAAAATAAAATAAAAACTTGCTGGTTGAATAAAAGTAACTTTAAATCAGAATTTGCCAGGGCTATGAATAATTTCAGGCTTGACTGTATAATTGGTGAACTTCACAGTTATTAAACTGAAATAAATGAATGAGGATCTGAATCAATGACAAACTTTAAAATCGACTGTTTACAGCTTCTTTACAGCAAAAGTGTTGCTCGTTCGTTTCTATTAATCTCCTTATTCGTTCTATATACATTTATTTAGTACTAAGAAGCACTCGTTCGTTGCTATTAATTTCCTTATTCGTTTCCATATACATGTAGTTGCTGCTGGAAAGCACTCAGTAACTTGTTTATTGGTTCTGCTAGCGTTTTGTTGTAATTATTGGTTCTGATTGCTGTTATCACTTATGTGTTATTGACTGTCTATTTAAGCGCGTCATACCAGCTGACGAGGAAGACTCTCCTCGCGTGAAGACCGACGAGAGTAAAGACCAGCGACCCGAGCAACGACACCGACAATGCACTTAAGTACTCCTTTCCTTATTTCTCTCTTCTTTCTGTCCTCCACTATCATGTGCTCCCAATTCATTCCGGTGCTCTCCACAAATCGCTTTAACATCTCACGCACACGTCGATGCAATCTTTCTAACCTGCGCACTATCATCACCTCTTCCACTGAACCGTTCTCTTTCACGGTTGGGCTATGGAACTGTCAGTCAGCTGTCAACAAAGCTGACTTTATTTCTGCCTTTTCTCTGCAATCTGGCCTGAGCATACTTGGTTTGACTGAGACCTGGATTCGTCCTGAAAACTCAGCAACCCCAGCCGCTCTCTCTAATAACTTCTCCTTCTCTCACACTCCTCGTCACTCTGGAAGGGGAGGCGGTACCGGAGTACTCATTTCTAACAACTGGAAATACTCAACCAATTCTCTTCTATGCAATTACAACTCATTTGAATCTCATTCAGTCACTATAACATCTCCTATCAAACTCCATGTTGTGGTAATTTACCGCCCTCCAACTCAACTTGGCATCTTCCTAGAAGGCTGCTGTCCTCATTTCCAGAAGATGGCAGCCCACTTCTAGTTTTTGGGGATTTCAACATTCACACTGACAAAACCCTATGCTGCTGACTTCCATTCACTCCTTGCTTCATTTGATCTAAAACGCATTAGCACTACATACACTCATAAATCTGGCAACCAACTTGATCTCATTTACACACAAAACTGTATTACGGATAACATATCAGTCAAACCCTTACACATCTCTGACCACTTCTTCATTACATTTGATCTACATCTTGCTACCTGTGCACCCCCAACCCCACTACCTGTTACTTTTAGACGAAACCTTCGCTCCCTTTCACCCTCCCACTTTTCTTTCACAGTATCCTCCTCTCTTCCCTCTCCAACCCACTTCTCATCCTTGGATACTAATGCAGCAAGCGACACCTTGTGCTCCACTCTTACTTCTTGTCTAGATGATATATGTCCTCTTTCCTCCAGGCCAGCACGAGCTGCTCCTTCAAACCCTTGGTTATCCGATGTTCTTTGTGAGTATCGGTCCAAACTTAGGGCAGCTGAGAGGAAATGGCACAAATCTAAGGATCCATCTGACTTGAGTATGTATCGATCTCTGCTTTCATCCTTCTCTACCCAAGTCCATACTGCCAAATCTTCATACTTCCACAACAAGATCAACAATGCTCCGGACACACGCAACCTCTTCAAAACTTTTAATTCACTGCTTTGTCCCCCTCCACCACCTCCCACTACTTCTATAACAGCTGATGATTTCGCCACATTCTTCACAGACAAAACTGCATCTATCAGCAATCAGTTCTCAGCTCCACACATACAGGAATTAAAATTAACCACACCCACAGCTGGAACTCCCCTCTTCTCCTTCTGTCCCCACTCTGAGGCAAAAGTAACCAAACTTCTCCTCTCCTCGTCCGACAACATGTCCTTTAGATCCTATCCCCTCACACCTTCTCCAAGCAATCGCTCCTACAATCCTACCAGCACTCACACAAATCATCAACACAGGCACTTTCCCCACTACATTTAAGCAGGCCCGGGTAACCCCGCTGCTCAAAAAACCTACACTTAACAATTCACTTATAGACAACTATATACCTGTCACTCTCCTTCCATTCATAGCAAAAACACTAGAACGAGCTGTTTTCAACCAGCTACCTTTATTTCTCTCACAGAACAATCTACTGGATGCTAACCAGTCAGGGTTCCGGAGTGGCCATTCAACTGAGACTGCATTACTGTCTGTCACCAAAGCCTTACGGACTGCAAAAGCTGAGTCCAAATCATCAGTACTCATTTTGCTGGACTTATCTGCAGCTTTTGACACGGTGAATCATCAGATCCTCCTGTCCACCCTCTCATCACTGGGCATCACAGGGACTTCACTTCACTGCTTCAAATCCTACCTCTCTGGTAGGTCTTTCAGGGTGGCCTGGGGAGGGGAGGTTTCCAAAACTCATCAACTGGTCACTGGGGTTCCTCAGGGTTCAGTTCTTGGACCCCTCCTCTTCTCCATATACACCACATCTCTGGGCCCCATCATACAGGCACATGGCTTCTCCTACCATTGCTATGCGGATGACACACAGCTCTATCTTTCATTCAAACCAGATGATCCATCGGTAGCTGCACGGATCTCAGGCTGCCTGGCGGATATCTCTGCATGGATGAAGGAACACCACCTCCAGCTCAATCTAGCAAAGACTTGTCTTGTCTTTCCTGCTTGGGGAACACATTGAGGACACACAGTTTGGGATTGACAACCATCATTTCGACCTGTTGTCATTGGTTGTGTCTGTGTTTCTCAAGATAAGGCTGCACCACATTGCCAAGCTCACCTCTCTTGAACTTCAGAAAGGGAGCACGAGAAAAGAGCTCTGCAAAACAGTCCTTTTTTTAAGGTTTTTAGTGTGTGTGTGTGTGTGTGTGTGTGTGTGTGTGTGTGTGTGTGATAAGTCTTCAACTTATTAAAATACCTTTACCGTCACTATCTGTTTCTGCTTCTCTATCATATTTATAGTGTGTGATTTGCAAAATTCCTATCATAGCCTACACCTCATATGGTTATGGTTGTGCTTTTGTCCAAAGTGACATAAATACAAAACAATATACACATTAGAAGTGCTTACAACATGGACATAGTTCATTAAGTCTTTAGACCTTCTTAAAAGACCCAATACTATCACAGGAACGGAGATATTCATTATATTACTGTTAAGCTCACTATCAATATTAAAATATGCCAAACCATGTGTCATGTATCACAGCTACATTTATGACCTTCGCAGCAAAAAAAAAAAAAAAAAAGCAAAAAAAACAAAAAAAAAAACGTGTGAAAATCAGTTTGGTATTCCATGAGGTATGATTAATTAAATGCGTTGACAGCTCATTACACCTGCCAAACAGATTACACTGAGTGGAGCGGGTGACTGGTCCAAGATGGCGGCCCCACGTCTCGTCATCGCCAGTAGGGAGTATCGGTCGATGCGGCGTCTACTCTCTATATATGTCTATGTCAGAATCCCTCAACTTTATGCAAATGAAGAGCGACTTTCGGGAGCGACAGCCAATAGGAAAGAAGACGATAGCGCTCATGTGATCATTCTCCTTTCAGCTCCAGCAGTGAGAAATGGAGGAGAAATTAATTCTTGCCGTTAGCAATTGTCCTGTTTTATATGACATGTCCCTGCCCGCATAAAGGGACATAAATTTAAAAAATGAGGCATGGAAAGGGGTGGCCAATATCCTGGGGATTCCACGTAGGGTTTTAATGAACTAATAGGATGTAAAATTAGATATTACCTCTAAAAAAATCTAAACCAAAATGTGTTAAATGTATGACAACAGACAAAATCATAAATGATTAGATGGCAAATTAACGTACCATATTAAAAATAATAATAACTGCATTAAAATGAATTGTAACCTGCTTGTCTTTGTTTCTAAAGTTGCTTTGGATAAAAACGTCTGTTAAATGACGTTACTAAGCAACCAGTAATGAGAACGCCCACTAGCGACCTCATCGCCAGCCTCTGGCAGAAGTCGCTGCTAGTGTGAACGGGGCTTAACTCACCAGTACAGCGATGAACAAGTACAATGAAAGCCTGCTGAGGCGTTAGCGGCAGCACGTTTTCATTAACCAATAATATGATTTGTGGGTGGGGTAACACATGTAGCCCCGCCCAAGGTGCAGCACCTCCCCGTTCTGCAGGCTGCAGCCAGGTCCTTCTCAAATGTGTTTGTGATTTGAGGGGGTGCTGGTTAACAAGAGAGGGGTGTGGTCCTTTGGTGGTTTCAAAAAATGGCTTATACCTGCGAAGTATTTTTTCAGGTCTTAGTTCATTTAAATTAAGCAGCTTTTATAAAAATGCCATAAAAGATGTGCATCTTGAGACAGAACAATGGCACTGATATATATTACAATATGTCAGAGCAAAATATTTTTAGTTGAGACAGCTCAAACAGTTTAGTCTCTTAAGCATGGTTGTTAGAACCGATCGGTTACGATAACTTGCTCTGACAGATCTTAAAATGTCATTGCCATTGCTTTGTCTCAGATGCACACCAGTAATCCCCCCTTCCCCTGCATTTTATAAAAGCTGTTTAAATATCCGAATTTAACTAAGGTCTAGTCCTGATTTAAGCTACGCCCTGTCTGTGAATCAAGGCCTATATGTTTTGAAGTCACCAAAAAAAAAAAAAATTGTTGTTGTTATTGAATTATTTTTAATAATAATTTTACCTGAATGCAATGTTATTTTCTCATTCAAATAGACTATTATTTTTAATGCAAAAATAAACATATTTGCATTAAACTGCAGGATGTTGTTTACTTTGTGACTTATTGATTCAAAACCATATTAATTACAGTTCTGCATGTTCTCTGATGGAAAAAGCAAAAAGCATGATTGATTTGATAATGTTTCTATGCTAATTCAATGATTTGAGTTGAAGAAATTTTGATTTTATGACCTTGATCTATTTTTCATCATTGAAATAACATTATTTTTGGGTGCAAAACTGATGAAAAAAACATTGTTAAATTTCAACATTGATCCATCGATAGTTTGATTGATGCATTAGCATTGATTCAATGTTGGTCTGCTATTTGGGAGGGTATATTTCAGCAAAATAAAAAAATAATTAAAATAAAGAAATACTCCAGCGCAGTAGAAGGCGCTATGAACCTAGAACCTTAGTTTGTCACCTGCAGGTAAACGCATAAAAGAAGAGACTGGGACGTTGTTAAAAACAACGGCGGGAAAATGCAGCACGCAACAGCCAAAATACACATTTACGGACAGAGGAAAGGCCTGAATGTGGATTTTATTAATGTGGGGCACTCCGGACCTCCACATTCACCAAGGTAAGGCATATAGACATGGACTTTTTCTGTGAGTTTGCAGCTGGAAACTGTTGATCTTCAATAAAGTGAATCTTGAATTTGTTGATTTCTTGATAGATGTTGATTGCATTGAGCAGTCTGGATTGCTAGCGTTAGCATGTTGTCTTAAGCCTCACAAATACACAATGTTCAAATGCAGAGCAGCTAAAGTTTAAGTTCCGAGGAAGATCGCCAGCAACAGCAATATTAGGAAGGTTACGATTTGATCTTGTGATTTAAGCCTGTTTTAGGATGATTTATACGCGACTCGTTCTTCTTATGAGTCCTAAATTTAGGACAGACACGCCCATTATTTTTAAGATTTTCTCCTGAATCGACAAGTTATGAGCTACTTTTACCTCCTTTTTAAATGTGCCTTTTAATGCTGTTGATCTACAGTACACTCATTCAGGGACTGCTAGTGTAAATTGCCAATGGCATGCACACAGTGGTGGCGCTTGGCAAGGCTATAGCCCCATCAGAAATTTGCTTAACCTAAATATCTGGCCTATAAAAAAATTATATGGGGAGGTGTCAAGCAACACAAGCAAGCAACGCGCAAACTTTGCGCAAGAGAGAAAGTGAAGAAAAAAACTCTCATACATAAAAACGATAGCTAAAAAAAATAACTATCAGGGGGAAGCGCTGATAACGACTGACACAAGTCCTTCATCACAAAAAGCAGAGGAATCTTTCTTAGATCTCTTTCATCTTTCTCTCTCTTAGATTCAGATACGCGTGAAGCTGGGGGAGGAGCTGTTTCCAGTGGCTGAGGGGAGGACCAAACAGTGGGCCAAGGAAATGGCGGCCCAGACAGCTCTAGAAGAGCTTAAAAAACGAGGACCGCTGCCGGAGAAGGTAAGAGAAGGAGTAAACTACAGAAAGATTGTGATGACAGAACCCTGAAGCATTATATCTGATTCTACATTACTGGACCTGTTCAACAAAGTGTGCAGAACCAATTTTTTGAGACTCTTTTCTTTTCTTTCCCCAGGTCTCCCCTCCTGAGTGTTTTTAAAAACCAATGGATTTTTTTTTTATTTATTTTTTTTACTTTGTTTTAACCCCCCCTCCTCTCATGTCTTAATTTATTACCCCTCCTTTACCCTGATTTTAATGCAATTATATGAATGTTTTTATCTCCCTGCCCTGTTTATGTATTGATCTAAATAAAATCATTTTAAATCAGATCATATCTCTGTATGTGTGTGTATAAGTGAAGTAAAGAGTGAAATAAGTGTGTGTCCATCATGGAAGAGATGGGTGACTACAATCATTCCAGCAGATCTGATAAAGTCCTCAATCACAGCACTGCAATAAATCACTCACATCCATTCATTCATTCAGTAAACACACAGATCAAAGACAATTAAAGGCTGAGTTCAGACAAAAATGAAGATAAATTCTCAAAGGATTGTTTCTCCTCAAATGAATGAAAGCTGAGTTGTGTTTTCTGAGTAACAGTGAGAATCTCTCTATTGTTGGTGTTTCTAACAGTAGCCTGGACTCATTCAGACCCATAGAGTCATTGGCTTTAAGACAGAGAACATCAGAACTATTATCTGTGATCAGAGGATGGGGTTTTACACAGAATGAAGAGAATCTCAAACTGTTGGGGCTCTTGATCAGTCAGGATTGCTAGCGTTAGAATGCTGTCTTTAGTCTCTCAGTATTGATCGTGTGTGTATTAAGATAGCCAGTCCATGTTTTGAACATTTCCTATTTTTGAAAGGAATAATGAGAAGGAAAAGACAGCAATTGTTTGGCTTAGTTTAACAGAATTCAGACCATTTTCTCAAGACATTTCACTGACACACCATCAAATCTTTTCTGTGATGTCAGTAATTTCAGTTCTGCTCACTAAAAGTGCCACTGATTGATCAAATGAATCAGATCAAATCTCAAATGCTGGATCAGTTCTAGATTAACATAGATCATCCAGCACTGAAACAGCTCAATGTTAAAGAATTAAGGCCAAAACAGAACAACTATCTGTGTGCTGAAGGTCTAAAAGCACAATCTGTGTGATGAAAGTCTGAACTTCATCCAAACATCAAGAGACACATCTCTACTGAATCTACAAAAGAAACAAACTCAAGCCCTCAAAAGAAGAGCATCTTTCTGACTCTTTTCTTTCATTCATCTTGTCTTTCTTCAAACACACATTGACTCAATATTGACTCTCATTCCTCATCACACTCTCAGACTCCTTTCTCTTCCAGTCAGAAACAAATGGAGCTTTTCTAACGTCTCTCATTGATGTCAAACACCTGCCGACACTAATTAAACCTCGTTAAGATCAACTCATTAACTAGCACTTCATTAAGTGATGGAGAAACAAAGATTTTCCTAAACCTTCAATCAATTGAACCCAAATGATCCAGTGTTTGGAATCGCTGGGTTAGGGTTATATATTTATATATTTATATATATATATATATACACACACACACACACACACACACACAGAGTCATACTCAAATTCATTATTCATACCCCTGACAAAATCTGACTTACTTTTAATCAACCAGCAAGGTTTTTTTTTGTAAATTAGAAGTGACACAGGCGTCTCCCAGAAGATAAGACAATGTACAGTCGTGGCCAAACGTTTTGAGAATTACATAAATATTGGAAATTGGAAAAGTTGCTGCTTAAGTTTTTATAGTAGTAATTTGCCTATACTCCAGAATGTTATGAAGAGTGATCAGATGAATTGCATAGTCCTTCTTTGTTATGAAAATGAACTTAATCCCGAAAACAACTTTCCACGAAATTTGCGTGCTCGTGGTAAGAAAAGGAGGTAAAACACAATGGCAAGCATTATTGTCCTTAATACCATACATTGGGAATGGCCTATTTTGCAGAGCCTATTTGACAACAGCAGTAATATAAAATAAATGTATTTAATTGTTATGAAAATATTCTGCATACGTCTATTTTGGTTCTAAGTGATCAATTCCATCATGTTCTTGGCTTCTTTTTGATTTCTGTAAAGTAGTCAGCTCATAATTACGAAAGACTGATTATATACATATCTGTAAACTGTTATTAGGAAGAATTGCAGGAGGCAACAAGAAAGGTAATCTCACTGCTGCAAAGCACCCTTTCCCGGCCTGCAACAAGAAACAGTGAGGATTGTCTATTAAGCACCGGTAGTTTATTACGAGAAGATTTTTACAGACATTCCCCTTAGTAAAATCGCCGCCATCTTGAATTTAGTCACCGGTCAAACTACCGGTGATTTTTCTGAGTTCTCAATGTCTCGTTTTAAATGTCAGGGCCCTTGGAAGTCTACCAATAAAGTGTGGAGCTACTTTGTGCCTCGTAAATGGCATAAACAGTGATTTATTTACATGGCTACTTCGATGCCCTATTGACTCTCATTGACAACCTGTTGTTAGCATCGGCTAACTGACCCCAGATTTCGGACAGCTGGACACAAACCGAGATGAGATATTCAAGGTACTTTCACACTCGGTATCATGATTCAATACACTTTAGGTCAATATCACACCGGACTTCTCCTTTAAGGTAACACGTTGCTTTGATAATGGCCTTCAGCTCGTCTGTATTTCAGGGTCTCTGTTCCCTCATCAAAAATGTGGCAGGGATGACCGTAGCCTTGAGAGGATTGTCAAGCAAGGGCGGTTCAGAAATCTGGGGGAGGTTCATAAGGAGTGGACTGAGGCTGGTGTCAGTGCAACAAGGACCACTACATACAGACATCTGCATGACATGAGCTACAGCTGGAGAATTCCATGTGTCAAGCCACTCCTGAACCAAAAACAATGTCAGAAGCGTCTGTGCTAGGCTAAGGAGAAAAAGTACTGGTCTTTTGCACAGTGGTCCCAAATCCTGTTTTCAGATGAAAGTAAATTTTGCATTTCATTTGGAAATCAAGGTCCCAGAGTCTGGAGGAAGACCGAAGAGGCACAAAAGTCAAGCTGCTTAAAGTCCAGTGTGAAGTTTCCACAGTCAGTGATGGTTTGGGGAGCATGTCATCTGCTGGTGTGGGTCCATTGTCTTTTATCAAGTCCACAGTCAACGCAGGAAATTTTAGAGCACTTCATGCTTCCTGCTGCCGACAAGCTTTTTGGAGATGATGATTTTTATTTTCCAGCAGGATTTGGCACCTGCCCACAAAGCCAAAACTACCAGTACCTGGTTTAATAGCCATGGAATGACTGTCCTTGACTGGCCGGCAAACTCGCCTGACTTAAACCCCATTAAAAATCTATGGGGTATTGTCAAAAGGAAGATGAGGGAACAGAGACCCCGAAATGCAGACGAGCTGAAGGCCAATATCAAAGCAACTTGGGCTCCATAACACCTCAACTGTGTCAAAGACTGATCGCCTCCATGCCACGCCGCCTTGACGCTGGAATTAGTGAAAAAGGAGGCCCAACAAAGTACTGAGGACATAATACAGTACATTAACACACTTTTCAGAAGTCCAACATGTGTTTAAGATCCTTTTTTTTTTACTGGACACATGAAATATTCTAATTTTGTGAAATAGGATTTTTTTTTTTTTTGTCTTTAATCCATAATCATTAAAATTGAAACAAATAAAGGCTTGAAATATTTCACTTTGTGTGTAGTGAACTAATATAACATACAAGTTTCACTATTTGAAACAAATTATTGAAATCCCTTACTTTCCCTTGATATTAAAATTTTTTGGCACCTGTAAATGTTCATGTAAAGTCATCACAGTGTTCTTCAAAC
>NC_133385.1:790282-910961 GCF_049309525.1 Garra rufa
CGGAGCTGGAAAGAAAGAAGTATTTGCAATCACATCGATATTGCCCGCATAATCATACAGTATGATCAAATATTGGGGGGGACAAATTGTCCTTCTTTGAATATCGGGGGGGACGTGTCCCCCTGTCCCCCCATAGAATTACGCCTATGCATAGAATAAATATATTAACTTATCAAGCAATATTTTTCTTCATTTGTTGTTGATGAAAATGTCCAACATGTGCTCTGATGTTGCTCAACATTTCCATATAAAACACCAAAAAATCCTTTTACACAAACGTTTTAAAGATACATTCCAGTGTTGTGCTGGAAATGACAGCAATACTGTGCCACAGCTATATTTTGTATAAAAAGTAATATTGATAGAGGTCTCACATTAAATACTATAATGTATTTAAATTTTATATTTTCCTAGTCATACATTAATATCATCTATAATATATATATATATATATATATATAATCTATATTCGGATACATTAAGAGTACGAGATAAGTCATATTTTTAAACTGTATTTTCATTGTTGAAGTGTAAAAGTCTGGGTGTGTGACAAGGAGAAAACACTGATTTTGACACCTATAAGAAGGTTGAAAAGTATGAAAGTATGGTTTTATTAATAGCTTGACAAAGAAAGAGGAATTTGTCCAAAATTATATGTATTTAAAAGAAAAACAAAAAAACTATGCATTATGCTGTTTAATCTGCACTCATTTTCAGACATTTCCAGAAAATACATCTGAAGACTGGATAAAGCCAGGATCTAAATTCTTTTTTGATTTTGTTCACTTATTAAAGTTTTTTACTCATTGACCTATGGCCTAGTCCTGGCTTAAGCTAAGCCCTGTCTGTGAAACTGGGCTTCATGTTCTGGTATGGGTGACTGCTTTTTGCTTTTAAATTAAATGTTTAAACGTGTATAAATGAGCATTGCATGTTAAATTAGCTATAAATCTGGTTTAGTGATGTTCTTATCAGGTGGACAAGTCATAAGGATACACTGAGTAACAGTTAGGACTTTTTAAAAATATAAATAGTTATATGATCTGCTCAATAATTGAATTAGTTACAAAAGAAATTGTCAATTTGCAGAGAAATGAATGCATTAAAGATTAGTTGCTGTTACAGACAGGGATGTTGAAGAGACAACACAAAAACTGGCCTTTCAAACAGTTAGGCCTGGTTTCACAGACGGGGCTTAGCCTAAATCAGGATTAGGCCATAGTTCAATTAAGACTGTTAAGTAATTTTTTATAAACATGCCTTAGAAAAAACATTACTGGTGTGCATCTTGAGACAAAACAAAGGCACTGAAATATTTTAAGATCAGTCAGTGCAGGTTTCTTTTAGTTGAAAACTAACAGCTCAGACTTACATTTTAGTCTAGGACTAGGCTTAAGTCTTGTCTATGGAACCGGGGGTTAATGTTTTAGTTCTTAAGTCAGCATGTTTTTTTAAATGGACAGTCCACCCAAAAAAATAAAAATTCTCTCATGATTCTCTCACACTCATGCCGTCCCAGATGTATATGACTTGCTTCCATAAAACTTGCTTTGCATATCTTTAGTTGAAAACATACAATGGACCACTTTGAACAGTCCTGTTTTAAATATTAATATGTTTTAGACATGGCTATCATTTGGCTTGAGAAGACACTGATTCATCAATAGGGTTTGTATGGGTTTCTCTCATCTTTAGTCTAGTTGTGTTTCTAAAGCGCTATCTTTAGATGTTCTGTACAACTGCATTATATACAGAGAAATGTTGTGCTCATCTGAATAAAGAAAGTCATATCCATATGGAGTGGCATGAGGGAGCATCCATTTAAGGGCTGTTTTTTGTGGTCCACTTTGCTGCATTTGGTCTCATTTTAATAATCTTTTACTCAAGTAGGTTTTTTACTTTTACTTTTAATGTGAAAAATTCAGTGATTATCTATTATTTTGAGTATAATTTTGAGTACGTTTTACACCCAGAGAGCAATGTAGGTGGATATACTGTGAAAGTACATATGCCATACATTTTTAAAGCCTAACAACTGAGCATCTATGAAACATCAGTCAAACGTAATTCTCATCTCTTCCACATTGTTTTTAATACTTTGTTTCTTCTATGTGATGTGACATATTCTCTGCCAGATATCTGTTCAACTGCTTCTTTGCAGAAATCCTCCAGTTTTTGTTTCAGCTTATAAGCAGATTTCCTCAAATGACAAAGAGAAGTGAGAACTGATGTTGATGAGCCGCTCTGTAGATTCATGAGGGACAGAGAAACACTGGAAACTCTGCGGGAGAGAAACATACAAGTTTTTATGCTAGTGTTTCCTCCTCAGTTTTAAATCTTGAGAAAGCAAACTTACTGGAATGATATTTCAACTTAGTTGTTATTATTCTTCTGAGACTATAATTTCTGACTGCTGCTCCTCCTCAAGCTTTAACTCTCCAAACTCCAAACTCAGGCCAGATCTTCAGACTGATCTGACTCCAGCTGCTGGATCTTTTCTAACTGATCCGACTTACGGTTTTCCTAAAAATGAGGATTAAAACTGGGAATAATCCCATAGACTTACATTAAGGGATGTTCAAATGATCAACACTATTCAAACTCACACTGACAAAACTCCCACAATCCCTTCAGACTCAAACCTTCTATCAACTAGATTTATAATCCATTCAAACTAACAAGAAACATGCTAGCAACTTCTTTATCTACTTTTTTATTTCTATCATGCACTGTAATGTGCCAAAATCTAATAATTTAAATACTCAAGTAGTTGTCAGTTCTATACACAGATGATGGAAGTGAACAACTCCACCTGTTTGGATCATTGATCTGATCTGAATCCAATCCAGATGTAGTCTTCAACAACAATGCAATTTTCTCAGTTCAGAATGTTTCTTTTTTTATGAAACACACCCAAATCAAGTGTTGATTCAAAAAGAATGCACTGAGCTAGAATGAAACCGTTTTGTGAAAATGATCAAACACACACAAATGTGAACCCTGGTAATCACTGCTTGCAGTTATACTTTGTTTTATTTTCACTGAGATTGAGAAGATTTTTTATGTTCTCTATACAAGCCAACAAAGAGCCAAAAGTGTTGCTATCTGAGCATTTAAGAGGCAAATAAATCTTTGTGTTGTCAAATTTCAGGTAAATATTTTTTTCTTTGATGTTTTTAATTATTTTACTAAATATTAATCTCTAGATCATGCACAATTTATCATCTTCAAGACCATGGTGTAACCACTAGATGGCAATACATACACACACATTCCAGGAAACTCCTGAAGAATAACCTGAAATAATATAACAAATGCTAAATTATTAAACGTAGAAAATCCCCCCCCCCCCCCAAAAAAAAAAAAAAAAACTTTGATTTTTAATGATTATATGATTATGCATGAATACAAACAGGTGAGTAAAACACAAAAGCATGATCTTTGGATGCGTTATCTGACTCGCTGCTGCGCTCACATGATTTCATGCATCTAGAGTCCAGATCATGGGCTGTTATAATGCATCATTGCTGTAGTGGTTTTATATTGCTATATAAATCTTGTAGGAAACAGGAGGTTAGTGTTGAAATGTCAAACTTTGCCTTTCTTTCAAATGAAATGCTGCCCATAAACCAGGACAAAACTAGTGTTTAAACATCTAAACACACAATAAAAGAAAACAACCAGGGTTAAAAAAACTGCCAGACAAAACTGAATTTAGTTGAATTTGTCAACTCATTTTGTAAATATAATGAATATCTAAACCAGACAGTAAAATACTAAAACTCATCAAAGCTGATTAAGATTAATGCTGATGGTTGAACAGCGATTAAATCAACACACAACTCTGTATAGATATGTTTGTGAGGACTTACAGTGACACAATGAAAACCTAACCTTCACCCAATTAGAGCCTGATCCCCAAAACCAAGTCTTGACCCTCAAACAAATTGTTAATGTAACGAATGTTTTTAAAATGTATATTTCTAAGCATTAGTTACAGTGTAACTCAGACCGAATCAATCAGGACATGAAGTCATGCTTTAATTCATACAAATAAATAGCGTTCTTTTGTTCATTCTGTTTTATACAGTAAAGAGGAATCATTTTCATTGACTCTGAAGGAGATGAAGATGCTTGTGTTCAGGGGTTACTCACACAGATGAGCAGGTTTGGACATGAGAGGATCACAACCAGAGAGAAGGAAACACATCTGGATGCTGATCCTGCGACTTAGATTTAACTTATAAGTACAAATTCAGGGAAATATGGCAGTATCTTTAACAATGAACAATCATAATGACAGAAAACATATAATGAGATTATATAAACAGAAAAAAGGTTAATATAATCATAATATTCATAAAATCATAATGCACTAAATTGCATTTGTCGTTGTTGATTTAGTTATTTATAAGCCTCAGGGATGAAACGAGAGAGATATTCAAAGTAAAACAAAGGAGGTTTAAGCCATTTTTGCATGTGGATGAACAATTTTGCACATACAATAATAAAAATAACGATTTGGGGTTTTCGCAATAAAAAAACAATATCTTTAAGGATTAAACTGTGGGGCATATTAGTGGAGTTAAAATATAAAAACTTGAATCAACCTAAGATTTATTGGTTATACTACAGTCGCAATAAAAGGGCAGCTGTTTTTCAAGAAGTGAGCACAAAATGAGCAAATTTCATCATCAAGAGATGAATTATCCTGTCGCTCATCTTTTTAGCTGTTGTCCAGATCACATTCATACTCAAAGAGATTCGGCTGTAGACTGTAGAGCATCAAATGTAAGTTATGCACTGGAGAAACATGACTCAAGGCCACACACATCCATCAAAGCATCAAACCATAAACAATATGTGTTTATTAAAGCCCTTTTCTCTGCTCCTTTCAAGTTTTGTGCTTGGTGTGTGACTCAAATAATCCTATCTACTTATAAAAGCTGCTGCTTTAGTGGTACTTTACTCACCGTTGATATAATTAGAAGTAATAATCACAAATAGCATACTGCCTGAGTTCAGTTATTTGTGCACACAGACAGCATTCAAACACTATTGTAAGCAGCTGTGTGTTGAGAACATTCAGACTCACATCTGAGAGTAAATGCGGTTGTTACTCTCCAACAGTGACCCTGTGAACATAATCTCTAATGACTCTTAGGTAGGCTTAGTTCTTCTCTCACACCAACCGCTTCTTCAGGACTTCAGCTGCAGACCGGTTTGATCAAGCACAGACTGGTCCAGTCTCTAGAGGATCTGGAGCCCAAAGCAGCTGCTAAACTACGGCCCTACGTGAGTCAGAGAGAAAGCAAACAGCAGAAACTCTCAGGACTCCAGTCAGCAGACCTCAGTTTACAAATCAAAGTGTGGTCTGGATCTTTTAATCAGATGGCTGAAAGGTCTGCATCCATTAGTGTTTTCACTTTGAGGCTTAGAAGCATAACGCTGCGATAATCTGCAAGACAAGAAGTGTTTTGAATGGATGTCAATGGAGGAGAGACTTCAGTTCACTGAATCTACTGCTTATTTAATGAATCCACATCCTATCGGTTCATCTTCAACATGTTTGCCATTAAACACTGGTTTTGGAGCAAAAGATCACAGTTTACTAAGAGACGTAATGGACATTCATTTCTCCACAAACAGAGATTGACAGGTCAAAGTCAGAAAGTGATGGAGTGAGTCAAGGCTGTAATGTGATTGGTTGACGAGACTCAGCTGATCCACGTTGAGCGTTTGTCTTTCTCCAATGGCAGAGCTTTGATCTCCTCATTTAAGAAGATCTGGAGGAATTAGAGCTGGAACAACAGCGGCGTTCAGGTGAGTCTCTGATCTGAGTCAAACAACAGAGAATCTGCTGCTTTCCGATTGTGAAGAAATGAATTCATGCTTTATTAGGATGATCACTGACCTTTATGATTGGATGTTGATTGATTTGTGTGAAATTGGGGCGAATAATGAACAACATTTACATGAATGTTTGGTTCAGATCTTGCTTCTGGACTCCAGCGAGTGTCCAAAACAAAAAACAAAAAACTTTCAATTACAATCTAATAAGGATTGCCAAAAAAGTATATGATTATAATAGTGTAAATTTGTCACATTTATGTCATGTTCTGCTGATGAAACACTGTTTATATTTATATTAGAGGAAAAAAAAGAATCAGCAATATCAATGAGGAGAAGATCTCATTTACATTAAAACTGAAACGAAGCCATTTACACAGAACACGTTATTTTGCTCATTTTCTAGAGGGACATCATCATCTTTGCACTCGTGTCTCACACAAGAGATGTATGTTTAGAAAACCATGTAAAATAATGCAAGTTCAACTTAAAAAAAAGCTCAGCTCATGTTTTTAAATGACAAAAGTACTCTGTGTGATTGGCTTTGGTCCTTTATATCAAACTCATACATGCATACTAAATGTCAATATATTCTTTCATGTAGTATAGGCTAGGGTTTCCATTAGTTGATACATTTTTGACCATTAATATGTCCTAATGTCCAACAAGTTCATCCACTGTCATAGGAAAACAAAAATGGGAAGATGGTTTAGTGTTTTCTGCAGATGAACTCTATATGGATGAGGACATGAGAATGGCTGTGGCACACATGTGCTGTTACCCGTCTTTCTCATACACACATATAATTGATGACGATTATCAGTGAATTTACATTAGAGCCCCTCATTTACAATGAGATGAGGATGGAGAATTGTTAATGGCTCATCCCGACTCTCTCTCAGTCAAACAAGAGTTTTTACTGACAATAGAGACGTACATCAGCCAAATGTGGAAAGGGTCAAATATGGTCAAGTGTGTGAAAGCTTGTGCTGTTCCTGTCGGACTCACATCTTTCTCCTCCCTTTTCTTTCTCTCTGTCAGATTCAGTGTGAGAGTCGGCGAAGAAGTGTACCCACCAGGAGTGGGAAATGGCAAAAAAAAAGCACCGGAGGCAGCGGCAAAGATCGCCCTGGATGCTATCAAAAGGACAGAAGATGAGGAACAGGTGAGAGACGCAGTAAAAGCACAGCCAGAGTCTGATGACAGAGAGAGAAACAGGAAGCTCTAGCAACATGGAGATTGAGAATCAGTCGTAGAATTCAAAGAGTCTCCACTCAGACAGAAACTCAGTTTGAGCTCCACGTTTCTCTCTGCTCCTGTGATGTTCAGCTGATATGATCCCCAGAGTTTGTTTGTTTTCTAGAGCGCTTTTCACAATACAAACCAAAATCACAATACTAATTAAAGTTTCTGCATTACATTTAGGAGTAGATTATCAGTGGTGACTATGTCAAGGTGATGTCCGTATGACGAATGGCTTGATTTGAGCAAAATTATGACTAAATTAAAGGAGAACTACTGAGTGGATTTTTGTCTAATTCTAGGCTGTTTGTGTACACACACTCCCAACACACATTTCAGATCAAATAACTTGTAAAAGTGCATGACCCCTTTAAAATAACCTGTCTTCTCAGGTGTCCAGTCATCTCAGATCATCTCAGATCTACCTCCCATGGCAGAAACACAAAAACAACTAGAGAGAAATTAAACCAATCAGAAGAATGCTAATGTGTGTTTGATCAGATCTAGCTGAAGTACAAGGTTATGAGATGCATTATGTGAACGCTTGGCTAAAGAGTCTTTAATCTAGATGTCAAATGTGCTTGTTGTTCATTTATTTTTTAATGAAACCTACCTTCATTCAAGTGTTTTTTAAAAATACAATGCTTAAAGCTAAAATATTTTTTTTTTTTTTTTTTTTTTTACCAAAAGAAAATCAGGAGAGTGAGGGGAAAGAGTAAAGGTCCTATAAGTAAGTAGCAATATTTCATAACTGATATGGAGCTTAACATGCAGCCAGTGCAGAGACTGTGAAATTGGGGAAATATAATCATATAGTCATGACTATAGCAGCTGCATTTTGGACTAACTGGAGCTTGTTTGTTGAAGATGAAGGACAGCCAGCTAGTAGTGCATTACAATAGTCCAGTCTAGAGCTCATCAATGCATCAACTAACTTTTCTGCATCAGAAACAGGGAACATGATCCGTAGCTCAGCAATGTTTCTAAGATGGAAGAATGCTGTTTTTGTAACATGAGACCAAGTTTCTGACTGGAAATAACAGTAAATCCTTCTAGAGATTCTGCATATTGTTGTTTGGTCCAATGTGTAACATCTCTTTCTTATCCAGTTTTAAAAGAAACATTTTGGTCATCCAGTCTTTGACATTAACACACTCTGTTAGCTTAGATCATTTAGACGTTTTGTCTGCTTTTGGCAGGTTATTGTTAATAGTTGTATGTAAAAATATTTAATTGCTCAAATGATATTCATAAACTTGAACCTCTATAACTTGTTTCATTGAAACTATTTTTTTTAGAAACATTTTGAAAATGGAAATTTGAAATTAATAGCCATACATTGAAATGTCATGTTCCAAATTTGAAGTTGATATCTCAAAATATGAGCTTTTAGTAAAATTTTGAACAAACACAGCGGTGGATTTGTGATTCCCAGTACAGTATAATTTCTCTCTCTCAAACATTACAAGCTGCGCACACACAAACAGAACACACTCCATACTAACATGATTATTGACTCTATAATAGACTCACATTTACAGAAGCAGAAAACAGGAAACTTAATCATTGTCAATTTTAATTTTGAAGCCTTGTCGACAGAATAAAAGTCTATTAACAAATATTGTATCATGTTATGGTTAAATGATCCTAGCATTAAAAATCACAGTTTTAATGGGTTTCAATGAGGACATTTTTGTGACAAAATGTATGCAGTTAGAATTAATACAGGCACAATTATATATAAAAAGGCCAAAAATATGGATAAGATTGCACAAGGTTTAAAAGAGGACAAACACTGCAATCAGCTTCATTTTCTCATGATATAATCTAGAGTTTCTCTCTCTGTACTAGAGACCATGCAGAGGACGGCCGAAAATGCTGAAGCATTTGTGCAGGCATTCAATGTCTTTTGCAGCTGAGATGGGGACAGAATGCAGGGTCCCATTCAAGGAGGTACACACACACACACACACACACACCGGTGTTTAAACGTTCAAGGAAACACAAACTAAAGGGTTTCCAAATGTAAAACTATAGGATAAAAGGAACTAACTGGATTTGTAAACTTATGTTTTTTTTTATGGATTGTTCTGACGAGTATGAACCGATCTTTTTTCCTGCCCACAAAGTAAATTCAGGACTTTGCAGCTACATTAATAATAATAAAAAAATAAAAAGTCTCTCAATAGTTGGCCACAACTCGCCTCCTTTCCTTTCCTTAGAGTTAATTGATTTTCAAATATGAATTGTTTTTCCCCATTAGCTCTAACTGTTAGCCCTGCTCTCACTGGCCTGACGCTGGAAAAGCAGCTCTTGTGTCCTCACTGTCATCAAGATCTGGGGTTTCATCTCATGTGTCCCTGTCTCTCAGCTTTACCTTCCAAGTGGTGATGGGGGAGCAGACCTTCACATCAGCTACTGCCTCCAGCATCAAGGAGGCGAAAGACAATGCTGCAGAGATGTGGCAGGGGAGCAGGAGCGAGAGGAGAGAGACGAGGAGGAGGAGAGGCCTCTGGTACACTCACACACAAACATAACCCTGATCCTGAAGCTTTATATCTGCTGTCAGAAACATGTTTAACATTGAAGCTCCATTACATTTCTGTTTACAGCAGAAAAACAGAAAGAATAGAGACAAGGAGAGGCCTCTGGTACAATCACATACACACTCTCTCACACAAATTCAGTTTTCCTTCTGGTGAGCAAATAATGATCTTGTGTTTCTGATTCCATTTCATTTTCAGATGTGAGGACACAGAAGTGTTTTTTTTATTTATTATAAATTGTAACAATTTTGGACTCTCTCTCTCTCTCTGTGTGTGTGTGTGTGTGTGTGTGTGTTTTAATCTTTCCTTAAATATTAAAAACAGAAGCATTGTATCATTTTCTACTGCTGTCATTTGGTGATTTAAGACAAATGGAAGTGGGAGAAATGCCTTTAGAACTTAGAACAATTGAACTGTCATTAAGTTATTGGGTCAATATATCAGGACCTAATCAAGAACATTCAGCTAGGATAGTTCTAGGAAACCACTCTGGGAAACAGGAAAGAAAGAATCAAAAGCTTTGGACAGGAAGTACCTAGAATGGTAAAATAAATGGAAATGAGTGTAACTCCAATAAACCCTACAGTTCCACGGTCAACAATCCCTCTGCGGTTAATATCTTGAAGGAGTGGAATATTTGATTTGTCTTGAATAGTTATTAACGTTAGTATATATTAATTGTTGTAGACTTTATTTTAAGGTATTTCTACTCTGCTGTACGAATGGAATGTGCAATAGTGTTGAAAGGATTCACTCAATGGCCCGAAAGTCCAGCGATCTGGTTGAAGATTAATTTTTTTATATTAAATATAATAATATTAAAATTTTAATCTAGCTCCGTCTTAATCTGACTCGAATTTCAAGTGATCATTAAATTTTGACTATTTCTAATCAAAGGTGTTCACAAGTATCGATTATGAATTACTTTAAATATTTGATTATTCTAGACATTCCACATTTTCAATTATTTGTTCATTGGGGGACCTAATGTCTCATTTGAGTTTGGTGCTGATCTCATGGTTTTACTCAGAGGTTGTAGGTGACTAATATCCTCTTTGTCAGCCGCTTACTGCTTGCTCTAAACAAAAAGTATAGTTTACTTGGTCTTTTCCCCCACAATTTGTTAACATCATCAATAGACAGGAATCAGGAAGTCTCAGGAGACGTTCTTACTAGTCATAATGATTTCTGAAGATATCAGAATAAATGTTTGTCAGGTAAAAATGTATTTATGTATATAATGTAGTTTCTACATTACTGGACCTGTTCAACAAAGTGTGCAGAACTTATTTGAGACTCTTTTCTCTTCTTTCCCCAGGTCTCCACTACTGAGTGTTTTTCAATCAATGGATTTTATTTATTTATTTAGCTTTGTTTTGACCCCCTCCCCTCATGTCTTAATTTATTACCCCTGATTTTAATGAACTTATTATATGAATGTTTTTTTTTTTTTTTATCTCCCTGCCCTGTTTATGTATTGATCTTAATAAAAGTAATACCAGCTTAAAGAGAAAAAAGGGCAAAGATGAAGAGCTGAACGCGGTCTTGAGCGAGTCACGATCTCAGCGGGTGAAGCTACTGTCTAAGAAGACCAAAGACCCACGGGAACATCAGCAACAATGTCCAATCCCATTGAATGTGAATGCTTTTAATTTAATAAACTTGTTTTCTCAGGTCCGCCTGGTTCTGGTGTTTTTTCAGTTTTAGTCTTGTTTGACTGAGTGGTTCTGTAGTCCCACATGAAGTCTAAACTAGCCTCAACTTGGTCTCATCTGTGTCTTTTAGGTCCTTTATGCTTGTGCTCTTCAAAGATTAACTGTGAATAGATACTCTGACCTCAAGCTTGTGAAACTTCAAAACTTTCTATGAACTTTTGAACCCACTGGTTGCTCCTATATGGCATTTATCTTAAGTGTGTTAAACTTTATTTCTGTCATTTGGTGTTTCAAAATGACAACACAGACCAGCTTTCCTTGATATGGTTTCAAGAGCACAGTGACACCTTAATTGTAAAATATCCAGTGTTTTAAATAAAGGCCCAATTGATCAGTAATGATTGTGAAATGATGCTGAAATGTGAGGAGAGCTGCTCAATGATCCGGATCAGTGTTGATCACAGTCACGCTGGAGTCTCTTCTGTTGGAAAAAGAGTGTGATGAAAGCCTGAACTTCATCCAAACATCAAGAGACACATCTCTACTGAATCTACAAAAGAAACAAACTCAAGCCCTCAAAAGAAGAGCATCTTTCTGACTCTTTTCTTTCATTCATCTTGTTTTTCTTCAAACACACATTGACTCAATATTGACTCTCATTCCTCATCACACTCTCAGACTCCTTTCTCTTCCAGTCAGAAACAAATGGAGCTTTTCTAACGTC
Organism: Garra rufa; assembly: GCF_049309525.1. Classification (NCBI taxonomy): domain Eukaryota; kingdom Metazoa; phylum Chordata; class Actinopteri; order Cypriniformes; family Cyprinidae; genus Garra; species Garra rufa. The sequence goes on from NC_133385.1 coordinate 802,300, forward strand.
TCTCATTGATGTCAAACACCTGCCGACACTAATTAAACCTCGTTAAGATCAACTCATTAACTAGCACTTCACTTAGTGATGGAGAAACAGAGCTCTTCCAAAACCTTCAATCAATTGAACCCAAATGATTCAGTGTTTGGAATCGCTGGCGATGTCTGCTGATCAAAATACTGGAGATGCAGAGAAAATTTAGACCAAACGTTAATATAAATAAAAATATATAAATCTCTTTCAAACTAATTACACCCCAAAAATAATTGGGTGCGAACCACACTCTAACATCCTTACCAACATACCCACACAATTATAGCTGCATTATTTTTCCAATTGACTCTATAATAAACTATAATATGCCTAAGCAGAAAACACAAAAAAGTGAGTATTTCTTTTATATGGCAAATTTGAAATGAATAAAATGGCACAATCTAGTAAAAAATGGTAAATTTTTTTTAATTTGAAGCCTTGCCGATAGAATGAATGCCTATTAACAAATATTGCATCATTTTATAGTCAAATGAAGGAAATGAGGGTGAAATATTAAAATTTCAATAAAAAGACACACCAGAGCCATGATTTATGCAGTTGGCATTAACACAGACACAGTTATAACAAAAAAACAAACAAAAAAACAGAAATGGACAAAAATGTCCATAAGGTCGCACAAGGGCTATTATTTTTGCTACCGTTGAGAGACTAACGAAACCCCCCCCCCCCCCCCAGTCAGATCCCTAGTGAACTGCTCTCCGACAGCAAGTGCAATGAGTTTGCTTCCTTCTTTTCTGAGAAGATCAATAATATCAGAAAGACAATTAGCACACCCTCAAGTTATGCAGAGGTCAGACAGATTCGACCGCAATTTCAAAAAGAAGTCATTATGTCTACTGCAGTCGATAGCAACATTTTGGAAGAAACAGTACAGCACCTCAGATCGTCAACCTGCCACCTTGACACACTTCCCACATCTTTTTTCAAAAGTGTGCTTAACTGTTTAGAAGCAGATCTCTTAAAAGTGGTGAATTTTTCCAAACTCCCTGAAAACTGCAGCTGTTAGGACCCTTCTGAAAAAGAAAAATCTTGATAACACCATATTGAGCAACTATAGACCAATATCAAATCTTCCTTTCATAAGCAAGATTATTGAAAAGGTTGTTTTCAATCAGCTGAATCACTACATAAACTCAAATGGATACCTGGACCATTTCCAATCTGGTTTCAGACAACATCATAGCACAGAGACAGCGCTCATAAAGATAATAAATGATATTCGCCTAAATTCAGACTCTGGCAAAATATCAGTGCTGGTATTACTAGATCTCAGAGCTGCGTTCGACACTGTCGATCATAACATTGTTTTAGATAGATTGGAAAACTGGGTCGGGCTTTCTGGGATGGTTCTCAAATGGTTCAGGTCATACTTAGAAAGGAGAGGCTATTATGTGAGTATAGGAGAACATAAGTCTAAGTGGACGTCCATGACATGCAGAGTCCCACAAGGCTCAATTCTAGCGCCGCTGTTGTTCAATTCAATTCAATTCAATTCAATTCAAGTTTATTTGTATAGCGCTTTTTACAATACAAATTGTTGCAGAGCAGCTGTACAAAAGTTTTAGGCTACTACAATATATTTAGTAGCTTATTAGTGGTGAATACTGTATGTTGAGTCGATGTACATATGATATAAATATTAAAATCAGTAACTGTGTAATCAAACAGATGATGAACACTAATTGCAATGGTTATGTGCTGTAATCGACTTGTAAGAAAATTATGTAGTGCTGTATGTTGTTTCAAGGCTGGCATCATCTGCGGTCCTCTGAGGGGTTGGCATCATCTCTTCTTCTGAATCCGGGCTGAATCTTGTGTAAACCCTAGTTACCACGGGATGGAAATCCCGTGGCAGAGACAGAGAAACAAAGAAATAATTAGCGTAGCTGCTGTTCCAACTTCTGACCAAACAAAAATGATGTGTTTAGCCCAAGCTGAGGAATATTAATGTGCATTTGATCAGATGTAACTGAAATTACAACGTTATGAGATACATTATGTGAATGCTTGGCTAAAGAGATGAGTCTTTAATCTAGATTTAAACATAGAGAGTGTGTCTGAACCCCGAACGTTATCAGGAAGGCTATTCCAGAGTTTGGGAGCCAAATGAGAAAAGGCTCTCCCTCCTTTAGTGGACTTTGCTATCCTAGGTACTACCAAAAGTCCAGAGTTTTGCGACCTTAGGGAGCGTGAGGGATTGTAGCGTAGTAGGAGACTAGTTAGGTATGCAGGAGCTAAAGGTTGTTCAGCCTGTATATGCTCCCACTAAGTCAAATAATGAGAAAGAACCAAATTGCATATCACAGCTATGCAGATGATACCCAGATTTACCTAGCCTTATAGCCAAATGACTAAAGCCCCATTGACTCTCTCTGCCATTGCATTGATGAAATTAACAGTTGGATGTGCCAAAACTTTTTACAGTTAAACAGGGAGAAAACGGAAGTCATAGCATTTGGAAACAAAGATGAAGTTCATAAGGTAAATGCGTACCTTGACGCTAGGGGTCAAAAAAACAAAAAATCAAGTCAAGAATCTGGGTGTGATTCTGGAGTCAGACCTCAGTTTTAGTAGCCATGTCAAAGCAGTAACTAAATCAGCATACTATCATCTCAAAAACATTGCAAGAATTAGAGGTTTTGTTTCCCGTCAAGACTTGGAGAAACTTGTTCATGCCTTTATCACCAGCAGGGTGGACTATTGTAATGGTCTCCTCACTGGCCTTCCCAAGAAGACCATTAGACAGCTGCAGCTCATACAGAACGCTGCTGCCAGGATTCTTACTAGAACTGTTTCATTGCATTAAGAGTATGCTTTAGCACTTATCTAAATGTTGCTAACATGTTTCTAGCATGTTGCTACCCTATTTAACACTTGTTGATATTTTTAAAACGTTGCTGGGCTTCCACAACAGTATTAAACATCTGACTTCCTGTTGCCAGCAGGTGGCTCTATGACTAGAACTGAATATGGGCATGAGCTTGTGTTCAGACCAGCACTCTTATCAAACACATTAAGCTTGGGTCAGATTGGACATTGTATGCATGAGTTACACTTATTTTTCTTTGTCATGCTTTAGCTCTTAGCTAAGTGATGCTAGCATTTTTTACATGATTGTAGCATGATGCTGGCCTATTTAAAACTTGCTTACATTTAAGACATTTATATTGCCCTCACTAAAAAAAAAAAAAAAAAAAAAAAAGAAATCACGAGAATGTAGAATTTCAGAACAGAAAAAAAAATATATTTTTTAAAGAAGTCTCTCCTGCTCACCAAACCTGTGTTAATTTGAATAGTAGCAAAAACTACTATTTACTATTTAAAACAATTGTTTATTATTCCAATATACATAAAAAATGTAATTTATTCCTGTGATTTCAAAGCTGAATTTTTAGGTTTTGTCTGATTTTGACCAAACTTCAGCAGTTGTTCGTCGTCTGATGCTGATCACAGAGATGTGACTATTATGAGTCAAAGTTACTGTATATGAAAGTATAATCAAAGTTTATGAGCCTGAGCCACACTCCTAAACACTAGGTGGCGGTAATACAGGTAAAAGTTGTATGTCTTCCGCCATCAGGACATCAATAAAAGGAGAGTGAGCTAAATCGGAGGGGAAAAAAATGGACGCACACGCGGTAGCGCAACTCTTCTCCCTCGGGCAAAGAAACGGTAAACATATTGATTTTGTGGAGGAGATGAAAGAGGGTCCGGACCACAACCCCAGGTAACACATCTAGCTCTGAGCTGAAGTTTCTCTGGACAGCTGCTGTTTCTGTAAACTGTTGATCATCAGTAAAGTCAATCTGGCGTTGAGGCTCTTGACTGCTCTGCTAGTGTGAGCATCACATCTTTAGTCCTGCAGATTGATCAGATTCATGTTTATCATTCCCATTTGATCTTCACATCGTTTGTTTTCCAGTCAGATAAAGGAAGAAACCGTTCATTTGTCACATTATCGACCCCGTTCAACTCCTGTGGTTTTTCATATTTTATTGTTTCCATAACTGGTGAAAAAAAACAGCTAAAACCAGCCTAGGCTGGTTGGCTGGTATTAGCTGGTTTAAGCTGGAAGTAGCTGGTTTTAGCTGGTCTCCCAGCCTGGCCAGGCTTGAAAAATGGCCAAAACCCCTCTAAAACCAGCCTGCCGACCAGCTAAAACCAGCCAACCAGCCTAGGCTGGTTTTAGCAGTTTTTTTCACCAGGTACACGTTGTCATAACTGATCAAATGGAAGTAAAGTAGAATGAAGTTTGGATCTCTACACGGATCAGCCTCTTTTCCACATCACTGAATACTCAATATTAATGACACAAACTCAGCGTTTATTGGCTAAAACGATAGCTCTGACTGCTGCTGGGGTAAATGTGTTTATTAAAGAGTAGACTAATGCTATGAGCTCACTCATATTTGTGTTTAAGCGTCTATTACCGCAGTGAACCTGTTAGTGATGGACGCGTTCGAAGCACTGCTTCCTGAAGCTTCCAAACGTTTGTGAATCCATTGGTTTGAAACAGTGGAACGGAGCACGTACCAAACTACCAAAGTCGGCTGATTTCAGTCATTGCATTTTCGTTATGCCGTAACTGGTTCGAACCGTTCCTTTTGAAATGTCAATGGTTTGTCGATGTGGGTGATCTGTGTAAACCTGTGAATCATACCAGTTCATTGAGTTCGGCCCCCAGCCGCGAACCATTGAACCAACGCCCATGCTTTCATTCATTTGTAGACATTTTAAACGAGTCATTTGTGTAATTAAAAGGATGAGTAGTGTAGTCCCTTATTGCCAACAAAACAAGCCATGTAAATTAATATGCAATATTTTGAAAACCACATGTTATATACACACTTTATATGTAATGGTATTTTATTGTTTTTATTGCATTTGGTGTATTACAGGTCCAATAAAACATTTGCAGTGGGGTTTTATGCAGTGGTGTAGTCTACATGATACGCAGGTATACGTCGTATACTAGAGCTGCACAATTAATCGTTAAAAGATGGCGATCTCGATTCGACCCCCCACACGATCTTAATCCAGCATTTAAACGATTCAGCAAATTATATTTTATTTATATTTTACAAAACTTTCTCTAGCCTAACTACCGCACAGACTGCTGTGAGCTGATGCAGTGACAGGTTCACCGTTCTCTCCAACATTACATAACCATTTCAACTTCATCTTTACTTTACTACATTTAATGAAGATTTGAGATATTAGCCGTCAATCACTCTGTCTCTGACACTACGCTCCGCTGAACTAGGAACCGGACGTTTATTTCTCTCAACCAAACTCTGTTCCGGATCTGCACAAACTGCATTGCTATCAGGGGTGTGTGATATGACGATTTTTGATGTTGGACAATTAAAAGACCTTTACAATCTGCTTTTGAAGAAATATACTATATTTCGTGCTACAGCCCACAGTCTGTCAGATGCAATTCATGGCGCCTCCGTGTCCATATACTGTTCAACGCGGCATTCATTCACATCAGATGATAACTCAGCGAGTAATTTCCACTGAAGACACACTTTTCAAAATCCTGTTGGTGTCCCCCCACTTTCAGATGGTTTTGTTAAAGTAATCTCTTGTATTGTAGAATGCAGGCTCTACGCCGCCGAGAGTGTTGCGCGATCGTTAAAATGATTGTTGATGAATAAAATGAATTTTGATATTCTGCGTTTAGAGAGCGACTCGCCATTGCGCACAAATTAGGCTTCATAAAATATCTAGGCTGTTATTAGTATGTGAGCTATAATTAGTTGTGTAGATAGCTCTGTATCATGCTTGGAAAATTCGGTCTCTATTTGCACTTTGAACATTGAAAGAGTAGTACTTTGATCATGCCAGATTTATGGACCAGCAGAGCAATGGAAACATTATGAGCATGACGATCCATTACCCCTTAACTGTTACTGCCATTTTTGAACAGAGACGTGAAAATGAAGAATTGAAACTTACATCTTTAGAATTCATGGACAAAAACATTTTGTAACTGATTTATGTACATTGTCCATGTTAATGCAATGTCTGATTTTAAAATGGCTTTCAAAGGATGAATTTTGAAATTAAGTTTTCATCTGATATATAATTTCTTATTATTTCTAAAGTGTAATGGGGGAAAAAGGCAACAAGGAAATCTGTTGTGAAAAAGGTCAGAACTCCTGTTATGAAGTAGATTTTTGAGGTGCACTCTTGCCATAAATTTAGTTTTCCTACTTAATTTGTAACAAAAAAAAGTCAAATATCTCTTTAGGAGCCTTAGACCTTTCCAACCATAAATGGTTTGTCATGATTAGATTAGGATTTATTTGTAAAATGGTGAAGTAAACTTGGGCATCCCACAGAGTAAACAGTGACAGCCATAAAGTGTTGATAGACTGGTGTTTCTAGCTAAGAATATTTAACTCGCTTTACTCTGACATAATACCTGTTTATTTTTTAATGTTTAATGGTGATTTTTCTTCTTTACATTACATTATTTTGCTTTTAAATATAAAGAAATTCAATAAAAAGTTTATTATGTCATATTTTACTTCTATTTTACTGCTGTTTGATAACCTAATGTTCAGGAGTAAATCTTTAAAATAAAGTTCTCCCGAATCGTGATCTTTATTCTAAGCAAAAAAAATTGTGATTCTCATTTTATTCAAAATCGTGCAGCTCTACAACACACATTAATCTTCAACAAAATGGAGAAGTGAGTGTAGTATCTGATGACCCCTTTAATAATGTGCTTGTTGGTACATTCTGCTGCTAAAGTAAACTTCACGTCTCAGGCAGAGAGGGGCGGGGCGAGCAGAGCTCATTTGCATTTAAAGGGACCATGCAGTAAAATTAGTTGATATTATGCAGAGCCGATTTTGTCAAGGTAAAGGTGTGTTTTTTACACTACTATTGAGAATTTTTAACCAAAGTATATTATTGACTTTTTTATTAAGACCCTAAAGAATCATATGAACTTGTGGAAAATGGACATCTGATGACCCCTTTATAGCAAAATCCAGGAAACAAGACAAAATATCTTACATAATGTTGCTTTCTAATGAATGCATCTCGATTTAAGAATCTCTAGATATTTTGAGTAGAAACCAGACAAAAATACTAAGTAAGGCTAGGTTTGTCCTAAGGTTTCAAACATTTATTCCCATCTGCTTCATTTTCTGTGTCACATGATCTAACAGAGTTTTTTTCTGTCCTACAGAGACCAGGAAAAAGACAGTCAGGGCTGCTTAACTGCCTTGATAATGACACCTTCTTTGGCCTGCAGGAATATGCTAGAGCTCATGGGGAGGATTTAATTGAGGAGATTAAGGAGACAGGGCCCTCAGACACATGGAGGTGCGCTCTCTCTCTCTCTCTCTCTCTCACACACACACACACACACACACACACACACACACACACACACGGTTTCTGTGAATTGACCAATGCACGGAGCATTCTTTAGAAATTCCACATAGTAAGCAGCTTGTAAACTGAAGCTGATTTTATATGTGCTATATATAGGTGGACACTCTTGAGGCTCCTCTACTGCTTTGTTCTCATTAGAAACTGAGAAAAATAATAATTGCAACATTGTAAATGATGATAGCGGCATGAACATTCAGTTTCATATTATTTAACAACATATCATTGAAAGGAGAGTATTTGCACAGTTGTAGATTTAAATGCGGACAGCTAAACGCTATCATAACGTGTTTAGGCTAACGTTAGCTAGATAGCGATACTTCTCTTCAGGGACATCTTAATCATATTCTTGATCATCAGTATCTTGCCTTCATCATGAACACATTTTGAAAATCTTGTCATATTTTAAAGCCTTTATTATTTTCCAGCTGTGGAATAAAATGCACTTCAAAGATTCACTTTTTATTCATAAAGACGACATGGGAAAAAAAAGTGTTTTCACAGAAAACATCGTCTTTTTTTAAAGATAAAAATTAGATGAGCCATATAACCAGAAGATGGCAGCAGAGGATCAATCTTTGGCTGCAGCTGACATTTCAACTTTTCAAGATGATTACTTTTCGATTTATTAAATCACTGGTATAATAAATTGTAGTACTTTTACCTCACTAAAGTATAAAGTATAGCAAGTGCAGAAAGTCATTAAAATAAATAAATAAATCAATAAATAAGCTCAGACACAAACAGCCTATAAGGGTGAATTATTTAAATACTTATATCTATCAGAGGTCGCGTTAACCGGAAATTGTCCGTCATAGACGGATTTTTTATAGCAATGAGGGAAAAATCTGAAGGCCGTCCGTCACTTTGCCAGATTCCACAGAGGGTGATCTAGTGTAATTATTAGCTGTAATTCCCACCCTGTCCAGTTGTTTAGTATTATTAATATTTTTCCTCCTTGCAGGGACTGCAGGATTGTCCCCACAATGTCAAAAATTGAGGTTGTCATGAAGATAACGTGTCTCTCTCATGTGTCTCTGTCTCTCAGACTGGGTGGACGCTCATTCCTCCCCATGAGCTCCTCCAGCAGATCACAGGCCAGAGAAGAGGCAGCCCTGGCTGTTATCATTGGAGAAGAAGAGAGAGAGCAGAGGACCAACCCTCAGGTGCACAAACACTGAATCTCTGAATCTAATGTCAGAAACACATTTCACACTCAAGCTCCATTCCTTTCTCCATTAACACCTGATCTGTGATGTTCACAGCCATCAAGCAGCGGCTCCTCACCCAATAAAGACACAGTAAGATTATTATTGTCATTTCATTCAGCAGACTCTTGTTTGCCAAAGTAGAAACAGTGTCTGTAGTTCAGAGTTTGTGCTGTGAGTCACTTTCAGATCTGCTGCTGTGCAAATGATTCACTCCAGTTTCTGTTTCCGTTTAATTTTCAGGCGGAGGTAACTCAAGAAAGCCTGTCCTCACAGGTACGTGACATAAACACAGGTTTTTGACATTTTGAATGGCAGATTGATGACAATGTGAATAAAAATCACAGAAGCTGGTGTAGATCCAACTGCAAGCCTGTACATCTGACTGCTTTCACAAACTTGTGTTTGTGTGCTGTGCAAAACAATTTTCTCAATCTTTGCTGCTTACGATTTCATTTGGATTGAAGATGATCTATGCTTGCAAGAATGATTCGTCCAAATGGACTTATTTTTCCAGTGTCGAGGGCCATGGTCTTTGTTTTCTTTTCTTTTTTTTCAGATTTGGAGCAGGTTGCCTGGATTTTGCCATTACCCTACAGATCTGGTGTCCTCATTTAAAAATATTGACAGGTCTCTGGGAATGGCCATTAAGCAACGTCCAGAGCTTCGGCCCTGCATTTTTGCATGTGTGTCGTCTGCAGAGCAACAGAAAACTAAAATGAGTAAAATTTCAAAAAAATACATCTCTGTCCTCGGAGAGTTGTATGAAGCAAAGCCTGCGTCTGAGAGGGCGGCCATTCTGGACTGCTTAAAAGAGTTCCTCACCATCACAGAACCAACAGTAATTATCATCTGTCAGATTCACAAATCAGTTGCATCACTGCAATGCCAGACTTATCTGGCTTTAGCCACGTGCTTGTGTTTATTGTGCCATTGCTCTATGATTGATGCAGCTTAATGTCGTTTCAGATTGTGTGTGGATTCTTACAGACCACTTTTCAAAAGCTCAGCAACGTGCAAACCTCCAAAAACTCTCGGTAATGCATCACAACTTTACTTTCTTTTGTTCTGTTCAAAAGATTTTTGAGGTGCTCGTTGAGCTTCACATCTGGACAATGACTCCTACATATATTTGTACTTTTTTTTTTGTAGACTTGCAGTGATGGAAATGGCTATTTGTTTAATTCCTCATGCGGGGGACCAATTAGGGGCCCAAACCCTTTGCTTAATACAAAAGTATGTAAAGGTGAGACTCGTCCTGTTAACATTTGTAAGCCCTGTTGTGTCTTGTGTTGTTGTGAGTCCTTCATGTAATGTTTTGATTGTAGAGCAAGGACACAGACCTGCAGAGGAAAGCATACAGGATGCTGGAAGCGTTGTGTGCCGTCCATCCAGCAGGATTTGATTCAGCCGATGATTCTGCTCTGAAACAAATGCTGCTGGATGGATTGAAGACTGCAGCATTACCAGCAAAACCAGTAAGAGCCATAACAAACCGGCTGGAATCAGAGTATTTACACACAGAATGTGTTCTGGAATAATAATACCGGGCTCTTGTGCTGTTTGTCAGCCATTCTTCAGAGTTTGCTGTATGTTGTGAGAGCGATGGCCGAGGATGTTGAGGGGTTTATTCAAGCTCTGCTTCCTCAGGTTGGTCTCACACAAAGTACGTTCTTACATCAGTTCTTCTTCATAACAGCTCTAATACTGGCATGCTTGATTTGTGTTTAGGTCATCGCTCTCACAAAAGAATCCTCGGTTGGAGCCACCAAACCCACATTCGGTGTAATAGACAAGGCTCTGAGCGCTCTGGAGTGTTTTTGTGGCGAAAAGAGAGGTGATGTATTTATAGTGTCTTATTGAAGTGTATGTTGGCAACTAATGGGCTGAAATAATGACAGTCGTCTTCATCATGTGTTTCAGAAGCCATGAAACGGTTATTGCACACATTGTGCAACGGATTTATAGGGTCAGAGTCAAAGATTCATTGCACAGTTGTGGCCCTAAGTAGAGTCTTGTTCCACCACAAAGGTGAGACTGACTGATACTGTTTCTGCAGTTATTGATTGCATAATAATCTTGTTTGGTGGTAAAGCAGGGAGAAAGGAGAGAGGTACACAGTTAACTGTAAAATTTTGGTCGGCTGGCCGCTCCTGGGAAGGTTCACCACTGTTCCATGTTTTCTCCATTTGTGGATAATGGCTCTCACTGTGGTTCGCTGGAGTCCCAAAGCTTTAGAAATGGCTTTATAACCTTTTCCAGACTGATAGATCTCAATTCCTTTCTTTCTCATTTGTTCCTGAATTTCTTTGGACCTCAACATGATGTGTAGCATCAGGCAGGTCCTATTTAAGTGATGTCTTGACTGTGAACAGGTGTGGCAGTGATCAGGCCTGACTGTGGCTAGAGAACCTGAACTCAGGTGTGATAAACCACAGTTATGTTTTAACAAACACTTTTTCACACAGGGCCATGCGGGTTTGGATTTTGTTTTCCCTTCATAAAAAAACCTTCATTTAAAAACTGCATCTTATGTTTACTTGTGTTATCTTTAATTCATATTTAAATTTGTTTGATCTGAAACATTAAAGTGTGATGAACATGCAAAAAAAAATAATAATCTGGAGAGGGGGCCAACACTTTTTCACACCACTGTAGATATTTTGTCATAAAACTATTACTGAATAAATATATTTTTTGTAAAACAATTGGTCTGTTTTAACGAGACATTCCATGAATGCTGCCCCCCCCCCAAAAAACTATATCTTCTTGATGTCCAGTTTGTAGCTTGAATCATTCATTGTGTTGCAACATTTGCAGTCTCATTCTCAAGTAGAAGAATCTGTTATCTTGAAAGATAATTTTTGCTACTACGGTCCACTGACTTGGTTGTAAGCCTGTATTGTTATCCAATTTTTGAGCCTTAAAACATCTTAAAATGCACACATGTAGGTCGGGAAACAATTTCCATTTTGGGACCTCTGTATTTATAAAACCTGCGTACAACCCTGTTTTCAATGAGCTCTTTCATTCAGCAGACTCTTGTTTGCTAAAGTAGAAACCGTGAGTCTGTCTGTAGTTCAGAGTTTCAGCTCGTTCTGTGATATGATTCACTTTCAGATCTGCTGCTGTGCAAATGATTCACTTGAGTTTCTGATTCACTTTCATTTTATATGGAGGTGAAAGAAGAGGAGCAATTTATTTATTTATTCAAGGGTCAGTTCACACACAGACAGATGCTCACAGACAGTTGTGAAAAGCTCTTGTGACATTAAACCAGACAATACTTGTACTGTCAAATTCACATTATAAGTGTTTTTAATGTTGTGTTCAGGTGTGAGATGAAGAGAATCAGCCGATGAGGAGCATTTCTGACGCTCATGAAGCAGAAACTGGAGGTGAGAGTCGTTACATGAGCCGTACCTGTTCAACAAAGTCTGCAAAAGAAACCGTTTATAAGAATTTGCTCTTTTCTTTCCCCAGATCTCTCCTCCTGAGTTTTTAAATCAATGCATTTTAACATTTTTACAGTTTTAACCCCCTTCCCCTTGTGTCTTAATTTATTACACCTCCTTTCCCCCTCCATTACCCTGATTTTAAATGTTTTATCTCTATATCCTTTTTATTGATCTTAATAAAATCATTTTACATCAGATCATATCTCTGTATGTGTGTATAAGTGAAGTAAAGAGTGAAGTAAAGAGTGAAATAAGTGTGTCCATCATGGAAGAGATGGGTGACTACAATCATTCCAGCAGATCTCATAAAGTCCTCAATCACAGCACTGCAATAAATCACTCACATCCATTCATTCATACATACAGTAAACACACAGATCAAAGACAATTAAAGGCTGAGTTCAGACAAAAATGAAGATAAATTCTCAAAGGACTGTTTTTTCCTCTGTGTGAAAGTGTAGCTTCAAATGAATGAAAGCAAAGAGTGCAGCAAAAAACCAACAACAAAAAAAACGGACACTTATTTTACCCAAATAGCTCAATTTGTGCCTGATTTCCAGCAAGCAAGCCACAGACAAACTGTAATATTTTGGGAGAGAAAGTGTACTCAGCAGCACAGTATGGGTCCTCCTGCCATATTATGAGGAACAAAGGCTGAACCCCTTTTCCTTATCACTGCTCTCTGTAGATATTTACATTGTATTTGCTATTGTTTTCATTTTTATGTATTTATCGAGTATGTGTTATACTGTATATGATGTATAACTTGTTCGCTGTTTATTGCTTTGGCAGCATTCGACTATTCCATAGTAATGCCAATAAAGCTCAATTGAATTGAATTGAATTGAATTCTTTAAAGAGAGAATCTTTCTGTGATTATTTGTGTTTCTAACAGTAGTCTGGACTCATTCAGAGCCACAATCACAGACTGGATCTCAGCAGGTGAAGCTACTGCCCAAGAAGACCAAAGACCCGCAGGAACATCAGCAACTGAGACTGATATATGAGAGAGCATCAGTGTAATATTAGCCTTCAGTTAAATCTGTCAGCACTTTCTCTCTTCTCTGGTTTGTAGTGACTAAAACTGTTGATTTTCTTTATTCCTGTCATTTGGTGCTTTAAAACTACAACACAGATCAGCTTTCCTTGATATTGCTTCATTTTTCTGACTCTTTTCTCTCATTCATCTTGTCTTTCTTCAAACACACATTGACTCAATATTGACTCTCATTCCTCATCACACTCTCAGACTCCTTTCTCTTCCAGTCAGAAACAAATGGAGCTTTTCTAACGTCTCTCATTGATGTCAAACACCTGCCGACACTAATTAAACCTCGTTAAGATCAACTCATTAACTAACACTTCATTAAGTGATGGAGAAACAAAGATTTTCCTAAACCTTCAATCAATTGAACCCAAATGATTCAGTGTTTGGAATCATTGGCGATGTCTGCTGATTAAAATAAATATAAATATTAATTACGCCACAAACCAACTGCACATATTTTTATGGAATATATTAAATGCAATATACAAATAACAAAATAGTGTTTTAAAATGTGTTAATTTTTATTTTGTACAGCTTTTGTGTTTTATTTGGCAAACTGGGTTCTTTAAATCTATGTAAATCATCAGTTTAAGTAATCAGCAGTGTTGGTCATCTTACTTTAAAAAAGTAATTAGTTACAGTTACAAATTACTTCTCCCAAAAAGTAATTGAGTTAGTAACTCAGTTACCACATTGTAAAAGTAATTAGTTACTCAGCAAAGTAACTGTGACGTTGTTTTTTATGTTCTATAACGCTATTACGTTCTATAACATCTTTAATATCAAAGATGTTTATATTAACTGATTGAGACAAAATGCTTTGCATTGTGGAAAATTATCACAGATTATTATTGATGCTTTGAAATCCATGTCTCCTCATTTAAAGTTGGAGCAGTGATGTGAACAGCTCCAAGAACTCCCCACAATCTTCATAAAATGTTCTTGTTTTGCAGCATGGTTTGACGGTCAGTTGGAAAATCAATAAACTGCCATTTAGTTGTGGCCAAGAGAGAGAAAAAAAAGTGTTACTGATTTTGTAAGCATATTTTTTACTTTTATTTTTTTGATAATAATGCAATAAAACATGTCATAATTTTTGGCCATGCTGTCCTACAAAGAAATTATGAACACATGCAAAAACAAGAGAGGACCAATACAATATTAATAACTGATTATGTTGTATTCAATGTCAATGTTGACAGTTTAGTGATTTTGTCACTAGATTTGTTGACGTCCTTGCCCCTTTTGAGACTTTTCTCAAAGGCCTAGCAACAAAATAAATTTCTTGGATAAACCTTATTTACCTGTAGATTACAACACTCTCCCACTGATATATTTATGTTATATAGATCAGTGAACTCACCATTATGTCCTCATCAGCTACATTGTGTGACTGTTTTAACTACTTTCAATTGAAAGCAGTTAGCAACATTGATCAGTGTTTTTTCATATTTTGATGGTTTAAGTGAATTGTGAGGTCATTAAAACCCTCCACACATCACTTTTGGTCACTGATCCTCTCCATAAGACTCTGGACAATCTTAAGAGTAGCTTCAGCAACAGGCTTATTCATCCTTGTTGCTTGAAGGAACGTTATAGGAAATCATTTCTACCTAGCGCTATTAGACTGTATAATTTGTCTGTCTAGATAAGTTGTGTTTATTGATGTATTGAGCTGCCATGACGATTGAAATTCCCTTTGGGATTAATAAAGTTTATCTATCTATCTATCTATCTATGAGGACATGAGAATGGCTGTGGCACACATGTGCTGTTACCCGTCTTTCTCATACACACACATAATTGATGACGATTATCAGTGAATTTACATTAGAGCCCCTCATTTACAATGAGATGAGGATGGAGAATTGTTGATGCTCATCCCGACTCCCTCTCAGTCAAACAAGAGTTTTTACTGACAATAGAGACGTACATCAGCCAAATGTGGAAAGGGTCAAATATGGTCAAGTGTGTGAAAGCTTGTGCTGTTCCTGTCTGACTCACATCTTTCTCCTCCCTTTTCTTTCTCTCTGTCAGATTCAGTGTGAGAGTCGGCGAGGAAGTTTACCCACCAGGAGTGGGAAATAGCAAAAAAAAAGCACCGGAGGCAGCGGCCCAGATCGCCCTGGATGCTATCAAAAGGACAGAAGATGAGGAACAGGTGAGAGCTGCACTAAAAGCACAGCCAGAGTCTGATGACAGAGAGAGAGAGAAACAGGAAGCTCTAGCAACATGGAGATTGAGAATCAGTCGTAGAATTCAAAGAGTCTCCACTCAGACAGAAACTCAGTTTGAGCTCCGCGTTTCTCTCTGCTCCTGTGATGTTCAGCTGATATGATCCCCAGAGTTTGTTTGTTTTCTAGAGCGCTTTTCACAATACAAACCAAAATCACAATACTAATTAAAGTTTCTGCATTATATTTAGGAGTAGATTATCAGTGGTGACTATGTCAAGGTGATGTTCATATGACAGAAACGCACAGTAAAAATCCTGCCGTTAGTTTCTATTCTAGTACACACACTCCCAACACACATTTCAGATCAAATAACTTGTATAAGTGCCTGACCCTTTTAAAGTAAATCGTCTTCTCAGGTGTCCAGTCATCTCTGATCATCTCAGATCTACCTCCCATGGCAGAAACACAAAAACAAATAGAGAGAAATTAAACCAAGCCTAATTAAACCTAATGTGTGTTTGATCAGATCTAGCTGAAGTACAAGGTTATGAGATGCATTATGTGAACGCTTGGCTAAAGAGATGTGTCTGTAATCTAGAGTTCAAATGCGAAAAAGCTCTCCCTCCTTTAGTGGACTTTGCTATCTTAGGCGCGACCAAAAGCCCAGGGTTTGAGATCCAGAAATGATCCATCAACAGCAGATCAATGAAAACTGCTTAATTTTACAGAGTGAAATATCAATCCAGAAAGTGGATAAGGACTGTGCAAGCTTGAGGAGTACTCATGTACATTTGCTTTGATAATACTGAATATGATCCAGATGTAATATTTGAGAAATACGCAATTTTCACATTTTGTTATATATATATATATATATATATATATATATATTTTTTTTTTTTTTTTTTTTTTTAATGAAACCTACATTCATGTGTTTATTTAAAATACATGCTTAAAGCCAAAATATGTTTTTTTTTTCCCAAGAAAGAAAACCCCCAGCAAAAACGCTAAAGGTGACTGGCAAGGAATTTTTTTTTTTTTTATAACACTGAGGGAAACAGTAAAGGGCCTATAAGAAAGTAGCAATATTAATGTAACTGATATGGAGCTTAACATGCAGCCAGTGCAGAGAAATTGGGGAAACATGATCATATATTCATATGACTGCATTTTGGACTAACTGGAGCTTGTTTCAAGTTTATTTGTATAGCGCTTTTTACAATACAAATCGTTGCAGAGCAGCTGTACAAAAGTTTTAGGCTACTACAATATATTTAGTAATTTTAATATTTAGTGGTGAATACTGTATGTCAAGTCGATGTACATATGATATAAATATTAAATCAGTAACTGTGTAATCAAACAGATGATGAACACTAATTGCAATGATTATGTGCTGTGATCAAACTTGTAGGAAAATGATGTAGTGCTGTATGTTGTTTCAAGGCTGGCATCATCTGCGGTCCTCTGAGGGGTTGGCATCATCTCTTCATCTGAATCCGGGCTGAATCTTGTGTAAATCCTAGTTACCACGGGATGGAAATCCCGTGGCAGAGACAGAGAAACAAAGAAATAATTAGCGTAGCTGCTGTTCCAACTTCCGACCAGACAAAAATGATGGTTTAGCCCAAGCTGAGGAATATTAATGTGCATTTGATCAGATGTAACTGAATTACAACGTTATGAGATACATTATGTGAATGCTTGGCTAAAGAGATGAGTCTTTAATCTAGATTTAAACATAGAGAGTGTGTCTGAACCCCGAACGTTATCAGGAAGGCTATTCCAGAGTTTGGGAGCCAAATGAGAAAAGGCTCTCCCTCCTTTAGTGGACTTTGCTATCCTAGGTACTACTAAAAGTCCAGAGTTTTGCGACCTTAGGGAGCGTGAGGGATTGTAGCGTAGTAGGAGACTAGTTAGGGAGCGTGAGGGATTGTAGCGTAGTAGGAGACTAGTTAGGGAGCGTGAGGGATTGTAGTGTAGTAGGAGACTAGTTAGGGAGCGTGAGGGATTGTAGCGTAGTAGGAGACTAGTTAGGGAGCGTGAGGGATTGTAGCGTAGTAGGAGACTAGTTAGGGAGCGTGAGGGATTGTAGCGTAGTAGGAGACTAGTTAGGGAGCGTGAGGGATTGTAGCGTAGTAGGAGACTAGTTTGGGAGCGTGAGGGATTGTAGCGTAGTAGGAGACTAGTTAGGGAGCGTGAGGGGTTGTAGCGTAGTAGGAGACTAGTTAGGGAGCGTGAGGGATTGTAGCGTAGTAGGAGACTAGTTAGGGAGCGTGAGGGATTGTAGCGTAGTAGGAGACTAGTTAGGTATGCAGGAGCTAAACCATTAAGGGCCTTATAGGTAAAAAGTAGTATTTTGTAAGTGATACGGAACCTAATAGGTAACCAGTGTAGAGACCGTAAAATTGGGGTAATATGATCATATTTTCTTGACCTGGTAAGGACTGTAGCAGCTGCATTTTGGACTACCTGTGGCTTATTTATTGAAGAAGCAGGACAACCACCTAGTAGTGCATTACAATAGTCCAGTCTAGACGTCATGAATGCATTAACTAACTTTTCTGCATCAGAAACAGGTAACATGCTCCGTAGCTTAGCAATGTTTCTAAGACGAAAGAATGCTGTTATAGTAACATAGGAAATATGATTTTCAAAAGACAGGTTGCCGTCTAATATAACGCCCAGAGTTTTGACTGTAGAGGAAATAACAGTACATCCATCTAGTTGCAAGTTGCAGTTTAAGAGATTCTGTGTACTGTTTTTTGATCCAATAAGTAATATCTTGCTAAGTTAGAAGTTTCATCTGGTCTTGTTGAAATATATAGTTGAGTGTCATCAGCATAACAATGGAAACTAATCCCATATTTCCTAATAATTACGGAGGGGAAACATGTAAATTGAAAATAGTAGGGGACCTAGGACAGATCCTTGTGGCACTCCATACTTTACTGGTGTTAGCTGCGATGACTCCCCGTTTAAATAAACAAAGTGGTAGCGATCGGACAGGTATGATCTGAACCATCCTAAAGCCTGCCCTTGAATACCTGTATAGTTTTGTAATCGATCTATGAGTATGTCATAATCTATAGTGTCGAACGCAGCACTAAGATCAAGTAAAACTAGCAATGAGACGCAGCCTTGATCTGACGCAAGTAGCAAGTCGTTTGTGATTTTTACAAGTGCAGTTTCTGTGCTATGATGGGGCCTGAAACCTGACTGAAATTCTTCAAAGATATTATTATTTTGCAAGAAGGAGCACAATTGAGCAGACACAACTTTTTCTAGAATTTTAGACATAAATGGAAGATTAGAAATAGGTCTGTAATTTGCCAGTTCACTAGGGTTGAGCTGTGGTTTCTTAATTAGAGGTTTAATAACCGCTAGTTTGAATGGTTTTGGGACGTGACCTAAAGATAACGATGAGTTAACAATATTAAGAAGCGGTACTTCTGCTACAGGTAACAACTCTTTTAGTAATTTACTGGGTACAGGATCTAATAGGCACGTTGTTGGTTTAGATGTGGTGATAAGTTTATTTAATTCTTTCTGTTCTATAGTTGTAAAGCACTGCAGTTTTTCTTCCGGTGTAATGACTAATGTTGAAGTATCAGTTGCTGTAGTATCTATTTGTTATTGTATTTCTAATGTTGTCTATTTTATCAGTAAAGAAATTCATAAAGACATTACTATTAAACTGTGCAGGAATATTCAGGTCAGGAGGTGTTTGGTTATTTGTTAATCTAGCCACTGTGCTAAATAAAAACCTTGGATTGTTTTGGTTTTTTTCTATGAGTTGGTGGATATACTCGGCTCTAGCAGCTTTTAAAGCCCGTCTATAGCTGGACATACTGTTTTTCCATGCAATTTTAAAAACTTCTAAGTTAGTTTTTCTCCATTTACGCTCAAGATTACGAGTTTCTTTTTTGAGAGAATGGGTATTACTGTTGTACCATGGCGCAGTACGTTTTTCTCTAACCTTTTTTAGCTTGATTGGGGCAACAGCTTCTAATGTGTTAGAGAAGATAGTGCCTATGTTACTAGTCATTTTGTCTAGTTCATGTTTATTTATGGGTGCACAGAGCAGTTGAGATAAATCAGGCAGGTTATTTGTGGACCTATCTTTGGTAGCAGGAACAATAGTTCTGCCCAGACGATAGCGCGGAGCTATATAGTTAACATCAGTGATACGCAGCATGCACGATACGAGGAAATGATCGGTAACATCATCGCTTTGATGTGACGAGGATGAATGAGAGTGGAAGCAAATGCAGAGTGAACACAAATATTTATTGAAGACAAATATAGTGAACACAAAACTCCGTGGTGATGATGGTGTCTCTCGGCTGGGTGGCGCAGAGGCTTGATGGCTGGTGATGACGTGGCGTGAATCTCCCGTGATGAATACAAATCCAGTGACGATCAACGGCGAAATAAACAATCCAAACGAGAACAAGACCAAGACAAACCAACAAGACAGTCCAACAATCCGGATCAACTATCAGACAGGGAAGGAGAGAATGAGGTGAGTATATGTAGCTGATGGTAATGCGTGACACCTGGAGCGGGGACTGATTAGCAGCTGAATCGAATGAGCATGACAAACCACATGAAAGACACCACATCACGAGACCTGAGAATGCAGCCGATCCATGCACCGTGACAGTACCCCCTCTCCTAGGAACGTCCCCTGACGTTCCCAGCCTCCTGTACCTGTTGATTGAATTCATCAATAAGTGAGTGATCCAGTATGTCTCTAGCAGGTACCCAACTTCTCTCCTCCGGACCATAACCTTCCCAGTCCACCAAGTACTGGAATCCGCGTCCCCTCCGCCTAGAGTCCAGAATACGGTTGACCGAATAGGTTGGTTCCCCGTCTACGAGCCGCGGCGGTGGGGGAACCGGGGCAGGCGGATTTATGCGAGCAAAAAATACAGGTTTAATTTTAGATACATGGAACACGGGATGAATCCTCCTGTACGCTGGAGGGAGGTTGAGGCGGACTGCCACCGGACTAATGATTTTGGTGACAGAAAACGGGCCAATAAATTTGGGAGCAAGTTTATTCGAAACGGATCGGAGAGGAATGTTCTTGGTAGAAAGCCACACTTTGGAACCGACGACGTATACGGGAGGCCTCGACCGGTGGCGATCGGCTTTGGCCTTGGTGCGCGCTCCCACCTGGACCAGAGTCTCACGGGCTCTGGACCATGTGCGACGACACCTCTGGACGAAGGCGTGAGCGGAGGAGACCGCGACTTCGGATTCCAGACTGGGAAAAATTGGTGGCTGGTACCCTACACTACATTCAAATGGCGAAAGGCCCGTGGCAGACACTGGTAAGGCATTGTGTGCGTACTCCACCATCGACAGCTGCTGACACCAGGAGGAAGGATTTCGAGCGACCATACATCGTAGTGTTCTCTCCAAATCTTGGTTGGCTCTCTCAGTTTGCCCATTGCTTTGAGGATGGAACCCCGAAGAGAGACTAACAGTGGCCCCCAGAAGTTTACAAAACTCTCGCCAAAATTTGGACACAAACTGGGGTCCTCTGTCAGAGACCACATCTGTCGGGAGGCCATGTAACCGAAAGACGTGATCAATGACTGCTACCGCTGTCTCCTTGGCTGAAGGTAATTTGGGCAAGGGGATGAAATGAACCGCCTTCGAGAACCGGTCCACCACGGTCAAAACTACCGTGTTACCCTGAGAGGGTGGGAGGGCGGTAACAAAATCTAGCGCAATGTGGGACCAGGGTCTCGAAGGGATTGGCAGCGGTTGTAGGAGCCCATCTGGAGGTCTGTTAGAAGTCTTACCAGTGGCACAAACTGAGCAAGCCAAAACAAAATTGCGAACATCACGAGCCATGAGTGGCCACCAAAATCTTTGCTTGACCAAATGTAAGGTGCGACTTACCCCTGGATGACATGCTACATTGGAACAATGACCCCATTGGATAACTTCGGACCGAAGACTTTCTGGCACAAACAAACGGTTAGGTGGGCAACCGGCCGGAGGCATTACCCCATGTAAGGCTGTCTTAACCTTCGATTCGACCTCCCAACTGAGAGTAGAAACAATAAGTGTCTCGGAAAAAATACTCTCGGGAGTGGACGGGCGATCGGAGTGGTCAAAAATTCGAGATAAAGAATCGGGTTTGACATTTTTGGAACCCGGGCGGTACGAAAGAGTAAAATCAAAACGTCCGAAAAAAAGTGCCCACCTAGCCTGCCTAGAGTTTAGTCTTTTGGCAGTTCTGATGTATTCTAGGTTCTTATGATCGGTCCAAACCATAAAGGGTACCCCCGATCCCTCCAACCAATGACGCCATTCCTCCAATGCTAGCTTGACTGCCAACAGCTCTCTGTTACCAATATCGTAATTTGACTCTGCTGGCGACAAACGATGAGAGAAAAACGCGCAGGGATGCATCTTGTCGTCCGAGGGTGAGCGCTGTGAAAGCACCGCACCTACCCCCACCTCTGACGCGTCGACCTCTACCACGAACTGACGTGACGGATCAGGGGTAACAAGAATGGGGGCCGAAACAAAGCGGCGTTTGAGGTTGGCAAACGCAGCTTCCGCTGCGTCTGACCACCTGAACGCCGTTCTGGGAGAGGTCAAGGCAGTCAGAGGTGCGGCTAGTTGGCTGTAATTGCGAATAAAACGCCGGTAAAAATTGGCGAACCCCAGAAACCTTTGTAGGGCCTTACGGGAATCTGGACTTGGCCAATCTACCACAGCCTTGATCTTCTCGGGATCCATGCGCATACCCTCAGCCGACACGATGTACCCTAGAAAAGGAACAGACTGTGCATGAAAGTCGCATTTCTCCGCCTTGACAAAAAGCCCATTCTCTAGCACAGTCATAGGGACGATGAGGAGGGAGAGAAGCAGCCCGAGACTTACTGAACACTTCCTTCAGGTCGAGGTACTCCACGGGCACGTTACACAGATCCGCCGTCTTCTCCTGCAACACAGACTCAGATACAGACGGACAGGCAGACACAAGACAAGACTCATGACATTTAATGCTCCACTCAGACACCGATTTCAGCTGCCAATCAATCCGGGGGTTGTGTTTGATGAGCCAGGGATGACCTAAGACAACGGGTGCGTGAGGTGAGTCCAGGATGTAGAAGGAGATGCTCTCACGGTGGTTACCTGATACCGTGAGAGTGATGGGTTCCGTGATGGTGGTGATGGTGGGAAGCGTCTGACCATTGAGTGCGTGGACTGCTATAGAACTGGTGAGGGGGAGGAGGGGAACATGATTCTGATGAGCAAATGAAAAGTCCATGAAATTACCTTCAGCCCCTGAATCCAGTAGTGCAGTGCAGTGCAGGTCCAGACGTTGCCATCTAAGCCTGACCGGGAGGAGTGTGGAGGTAGATCTGGACGAGGACTTGATAGCGGAGATCCCACCCGACAGTAGCCCCATTCCGACTGCCGGGCTGGCCCTTTTCACTGGGCAGCTAAGGGCGAAATGCCCTGCCGCCCCGCAGTACAGGCAAAGGCCTTGAGACCTCCGCCTCTCCCTCTCCTCCCGAGTCAACCGAGCTCGACCCACCTGCATGGGCTTGTGATCCTCGAACGGGCTGACCACGTCATGGCCACTGGCTCGAGTTGGAGGTCCCTCCCCAGGGGGAAGCCGAGCGGGTAAGCACCGCCGCTCGGCTCGGGAGAGTCGAGCGTCTACCCGCAGCGCCAGATCGATGAGGCCGTTGAGATCTGCGGGTAGATCCAGGGCGTAGATTTCGCGTTGGACGCGGTCAGCCAGCCCATGCAGGAACATGTCCCACTGCGCCTCCTCGTTCCATCGGCACTCCGCCGCTAGGGTGCAAAACTCGATGGAAAAGTCTGAGACGGATCTCTCCCCCTGTCTGAGATCCGTCAATCTCCGCGCGGCCTCCCTCCCAGTGGCCGCGCGGTCGAACACCCGCTTCATTTCGGCGGAGAGCGCCGAGAACGAGGCACAACACGGATCTTGGTTCTCCCATACCGCCGTGCCCCAAAGTGCCGCCCTCCCCGTTAACAGGGTGAGCGCGAACGCCACCTTGCTTTCCTCACTAGGAAAAGTGCGTGGTTGTAGAGAGAAATGCATGGAGCATCTAGTGAGGAAAGCCCGGCAGAAGTTCGGCTCACCGCTGTACAGCTCCGGTGGGGGAAGGCGGGGCTCGGGCGACTGAGCAGCCCCGGATGGTTCAGGATGGGCGGGCGGCATGGGTGGTGGGGTTGGCGCAGTGGGAAGTTGCCAGTGTTGCGTCCGCTGGGCAAGCTCGGACACCTGCGCCACAAGAGCTCGGATCGCTGTACCAGTATCCGCCGAGCTCTTCTCCTGGGTTTCCAGCCGAGAGATGCAGGAACGCAAAGCTTCGTCGGCTGTGAGTGGGGTGGAGCCTGCTGCTTCCATGATGTGGTCTGATAGTTCTGTGACGAGGATGAATGAGAGTGGAAGCAAATGCAGAGTGAACACAAATATTTATTGAAGACAAATATAGTGAACACAAAACTCCGTGGTGATGATGGTGTCTCTCGGCTGGGTGGCGCAGAGGCTTGATGGCTGGTGATGACGTGGCGTGAATCTCCCGTGATGAATACAAATCCAGTGACGATCAACGGCGAAATAAACAATCCAAACGAGAACAAGACCAAGACAAACCAACAAGACAGTCCAACAATCCGGATCAACTATCAGACAGGGAAGGAGAGAATGAGGTGAGTATATGTAGCTGATGGTAATGCGTGACACCTGGAGCGGGGACTGATTAGCAGCTGAATCGAATGAGCATGACAAACCACATGAAAGACACCACATCACGAGACCTGAGAATGCAGCCGATCCATGCACCGTGACATTTGAGGTACGATATCTATATCAGTAAGATCAAGTCCGTGCGATATAATTAGATCTAGTGTATGATTAAAACGATGAGTGGGCCCAGTGACGTTTTGTTTGACTCCAAAAGAGTTTAACAGGTCAGTAAATCATTTGTATTATCAACATGAATGTTAAAATCTCCAGCAATTAATGCTTTATCAAAATTAACCAATAGGTCCGAAAGGAAATCTGCGAATTCTTTTAGGAAATCTGTATAGGGCCCTGGAGGTCTATACACAGTAGCCAGAGCAAGAGATAGGAGAGATTTATTTTGCATATCTGACAGAGTAACATTAAGTAGGAGTACTTCCAATGAATTAAACCTGTACCCTGTTTTCTGGGTAACATTGAAAATATGACTATAAATTGTTGCAACACCACCGCCACGACCGATCTGATGGGGTTCATGCTTATAACAGTAGTTTGGTGGAGTAGACTCATTTAGACCAATATAATCATTTGTTTTTAGCCAAGTTTCAGTCAAGCAGAGTACATCAAAACTGTTATCTGTGATTATTTCATTTATGTCTTGTTTGTTGAAGATGAAGGACAGCCAGCTAGTAGTGCATTACAATAGTCCAGTCTAGAGCTCATCAATGCATCAACTAACTTTTCTGCATCAGAAACAGGGAACATGATCCGTAGCTCAGCAATGTTTCTAAGATGGAAGAATGCTGTTTTTGTAACATGAGACCAAGTTTCTGACTGGAAATAACAGTAAATCCTTCTAGAGATTCTGCATATTGTTGTTTGGTCCAATGTGTAACATCTCTTTCTTATCCAGTTTTAAAAGAAGAAACATTTTGGTCATCCAATCTTTTACATTTTTAACACACTCTGTTAGCTTAGATCATTTAGACGTTTTGTCTGCTTTTGGCAGGTTATTTTTAATAGTTGTACAAAAAAAAAAAAAAAAAACAATAGCTATGATTGCTGTGATTGATTTTTATTATAAGTCTTTTTTAAGAAACATTAAAAACTGAAATGTGAAATTAATAGCCACAAATCTAAATGTCATGTTCCAAATTTGAAGTTGATATCTCAAAATATGAGCTTTTAGTAAGAGTTTGATTAGTGCAGTACCAAAGTTTTCCCATTGGATTCTGGCAAACACAGCGGTGGATTTGTGATTCGCAGTACAGTATAATTTCTCTCTCTCAAACATTACAAGCTGCGCACACACAAACAGAACACACTCCATACTAACATGATTATTGACTCTATAATAGACTCACATTTACAGAAGCAGAAAACAGGAAACTTAATCATAGTCAATTTTAATTTTGAAGCCTTGCCGACAGAATAAAAGTCTATTACCAAATATTGTATCATGTTATGGTTAAATGATCCTAACATTAAAAATCGCAGTTTTAACGGGTTTCAATGAGGACATTTTTGTCCTTAAGGTCCTGAGAGGAACACATTTTTTGTACCTAGTGTAAAAAAGATTTATTAAAGGAAATGAGGGTGAAATATTAAGATTCCAACTAAATGTATGCAGTTAGAATTAATACAGGCAAAATTATATTAAAAAAATGGCCAAAAATATGGATAAGATTGCATAAGGTTTAAAAGAGGACAAACACTGCAATCAGCTTCATTTTCTCATGATCTAATCTAGAGTTTCTCTCTCTGTACTAGAGACAATGCAGAGGGTGACCAAAAATATTAAAACATTTGTGCAGGCATTCAATGTCATTTTCAGCGGAGATGGGGACAGAATGCAGGGTCCTGCGGGTGGGCGAGACGGGCCCCTCCCATTCAAGGAGGTACACACACACACAAAGTAAATTCAGGACTTTGCAGCTACATTAATAATAATAAAAATAAAAATAAAAATAAAAATATCCAGCAGTCTCTCAATACTTGGGTCTCAATACTTGCCCACAACTAACCTCCTTTCCTTTGAGTTAATTGTGTTTCAAATAGGAATTTTATCCTCATTAACCCTAACTATTAGTCCTGCTCACACTGACCTGACGTTGGAAAAGCAGCTCTTGTGTCCTCACTGTCATGAAGATCTGGGCTCTCATCTCATGTGTCCCTGTCTCTCAGGTTTACCTTCCAAGTGGGGATGGGGGAGCGGACCTTCCCACCCGCTACTGCCTCCTCCATAAAGGAGGCGAAAGACAATGTTGCAGAGATGGCAGTGGCTATCCTGCTGGGGGAGCAGGAGAGAGAGGAGAGAGAGGAGAGAGAGAGGGAAAAGGAGCAAGAGGATGGGGGAGTGGACCTTCCCCCCCGCTACTGCCTCCTCCATACAGGAGGCAAAGGATAATGCTGCCGAGATGGCAGTGGCTATCCTGCTGGGGGAGCAGGAGAGAGAGAGGGAAAAGGAGCAAGAGGATGGGGCAGTGGACCTTCCCCCCCGCTACTGCCTCCTCCATACAGGAGGCAAAGGATAATGCTGCCGAGATGGCAGTGGATATCCTGCTGGGGGAGCAGGAGAGAGAGGAGAGAGAGGAGAGAGAGAGGGAAAAGGAGCAAGAGGATGGGGGAGCGGACCTTCCCCCCCGCTACTGCCTCCTCCATTCAGGAGGCGAAGGATAATGCTGCCGAGATGGCAGTGGATATCCTGCTGGGGGAGCAGGAGAGAGAGGAGAGAGAGGAGAGAGAGAGGGAAAAGGAGCAAGAGGATGGGGGAGCGGACCTTCCCCCCCGCTACTGCCTCCTCCATTCAGGAGGCGAAGGATAATGCTGCCGAGATGGCAGTGGCTATCCTGCTGGGGGAGCAGGAGAGAGAGAGGGAAAAGGAGCAAGAGGATGGGGCAGTGGACCTTACCCCCCGCTACTGCCTCCTCCATACAGGAGGCGAAGGATAATGCTGCCGAGATGGCAGTGGCTATCCTGCTGGGGGAGCAGGAGAGAGAGAGGGAAAAGGAGCAAGAGGATGGGGGAGCGGACCTTCCCCCCCGCTACTGCCTCCTCCATACAGGAGGCGAAGGATAATGCTGCCGAGATGGCAGTGGCTATCCTGCTGGGGGAGCAGGAGAGAGAGAGGGAAAAGGAGCAAGAGGATGGGGGAGCGGACCTTCCCCCCCCGCTACTGCCTCCTCCATACAGGAGGCGAAGGATAATGCTGCCGAGATGGCAGTGGCTATCCTGCTGGGGGAGCAGGAGAGAGAGAGGGAAAAGGAGCAAGAGGATGGGGCAGTGGACCTTACCCCCCGCTACGGCCTCCTCCATACAGGAGGCGAAGGATAATGCTGCCGAGATGGCAGTGGCTATCCTGCTGGGGGAGCAGGAGAGAGAGAGGGAAAAGGAGCAAGAGGATGGGGGAGCGGACCTTCCCCCCCGCTACTGCCTCCTCCATACAGGAGGCGAAGGATAATGCTGCCGAGATGGCAGTGGCTATCCTGCTGGGGGAGCAGGAGAGAGAGAGAGGGAAAAGGAGCAAGAGGATGGGGCAGTGGACCTTACCCCCCGCTACTGCCTCCTCCATACAGGAGGTGAAGAATAATGCTGCCGAGATGGCAGTGGCTATCCTGCTGGGGGAGCAGTAGAGAGAGGAGAGAGAGGAGAGAGAGGGGGAAAAGGAGCAAGAGGATGGGGGAGCGGACCTTCCCCCCCCGCTACTGCCTCCTCCATACAGGAGGTGAAGGATAATGCTGCCGAGATGGCAGTGGCTATCCTGCTGGCGGAGCAGGAGAGAGAGAGGGAAAAGGAGCAAGAGGATGGGGCAGTGGACCTTACCCCCCGCTACTGCCTCCTCCATACAGGAGGTGAAGGATAATGCTGCCGAGATGGCAGTGGCTATCCTGCTGGGGGAGCAGGAGAGAGAGAGGGAAAAGGAGCAAGAGGATGGGGCAGTGGACCTTACCCCCCGCTACTGCCTCCTCCATACAGGAGGCGAAGGATAATGCTGCCGAGATGGCAGTGGCTATCCTGCTGGGGGAGCAGGAGAGAGAGAGGGAAAAGGAGCAAGAGGATGGGGGAGCGGACCTTCCCCCCCCGCTACTGCCTCCTCCATACAGGAGGCGAAGGATAATGCTGCCGAGATGGCAGTGGCTATCCTGCTGGGGGAGCAGGAGGGAGAGGAGAGAGAAGAGAGAGAGGGAAAAGGAGCAAGAGGATGGGGGAGCGGACCTTCCCACCCGCTACTGCCTCCTCCATACAGGAGGCGAAGGATAATGCTGCCGAGATGGCAGTGGCTATCCTTCTGGGGGAGCAGGAGAGAGAGGAGAGAGAGAGGGAAAAGGAGCAAGAGGATGGGGGAGCGGACCTTCCCCCCCCCGCTACTGAGGGAAAAGGAGCAAGAGGATGGCGAAGAGAGAGGTTTTTTGAATTTTAACAACTGTTTTATTGCACAATTTTCAACTAAATCACACCAATATCACAAGTAAATAACACTGATCATTATAACAGACAAGAAAAAAATAAAGAGTCATCCACAAGGGAACAGATTGCATCATTATAACACTAGACAGTTTGAAAAGACATCAAATCCTTCATCATCTTATAAAATTTAAAATCTACCCACACTCGTGCTTTTATTCGGTTCTTAAAAATAGGTACAATTCCACATACTTCTTCACCTTCTACTTTGTTTCTCCTACTTATATACACTGCCATTTTTGCTTCACCCACCAAAAAAATTAAAAGCTGTGATTTCTTTTTTCTTTTTGCTGAATACCGATAACCCAAAACAAAGTTTTGAACATTAAAACTTTCATTCAGCTTATTAAAAACAAGTATAAGAAAATTAAATAAACAATTGAGTCTTAAACATTCTGAAAAACAATGAAAGATTGTTTCTCTCTCTTCACAAAACGGACATAAATCGCTAACATTGGGATTAATAACATGAATAAAAGAATTGACAGCAACTGCGCCTTGTACAATTCTCCATTGGAGATCCCCCACCTTTTTATCCAAAGGAGGTTTATAAAAAACTTTCCACTCCGGCCTTATATTTTGATCAAACCCCAATTTACCTCTCCAAATATTTCCAACTCTTTTGTTAAAAGTTTTAAAGTTTAAAATTTTAACACAAGTTTTGTACATTTTCTTACCATTAATCTCATTAAAAAAGATACCTTCTACGTTTTTAACCAATTCACCACTCGCATCTTCAAAGTCAGGGAAAATATATATTTCTGGAAAAGAATCTCTCTTGTTGGGAACCACTTTGCCTTCTCCATAACTTTTAAGGAGAGACAACTCTTCCATCGTAAGTTTCTCCTTTAAAAAATGTAACAATTTTTCAACTAGTCTAAGAGAAACAACCCCAATACAAGAAGCAACCTCCTTTGCATTGTTTAACTCAGAGCCTCCAGCCTCTATTAAATGACACAGTTTGACTTTCTTTTTTTTACACATAGCACTTTCAAAGTTCCATGACATTTCATTGGACATATCCAGTCTTGCTCCACAAATCAACGGTTCCTCCAGTAACCAATGTAAAGATGATCCACAATCTTCTCTCCTTTTCCGGAAGAAACTCCACACCTTAAAAAGCCCTTTATAAAAAGAGGGTAGTCCATTCAGCTGGATCTTTCTTGAGTCCATTAGAAACAGAGCAGAGTCCAAACCCAATCCTCCAGCCTGACGCAAAATAAAATTAGTAACTTCCCTCCACACAAGGTCTCTTGGTCCAGTTAAAAATCTTTGTATATACTGTAAACGAAAAGTTGCTCCCCTGCTGGCCAGATGTACTAGTCCTTGCCCTCCTTCATCCCTGGGGAGAAACAGGACACTTTGCGGTACCCAATGATATTTAGTCCAAAAGAAATCCACTACAACAGCTTGTAGTTTTGCTAAAAGTCCATTAGGAGGGTCAGTGCAAGCCATCCTATGCCACAATGCTGAAGCCACCAAATTGTTAATAATGATGACCCGTCCTCTAAAAGACAATTTAGGCCACAGCCACTTCCATTTTTCCAACCTTCCCTTCATTTTTTCTAAAGCTCCCTCCCAATTCTTTCGCATCATAGACTCATCACCCAAATATACACCTAAATACTTAAAACAATCCTTCTTCCATTCCAGCCCACCTGGTAAACTTGGAAGTGATTTACCCTCCCACTTCCCACAAACAAAAGCTATACTTTTAGCCCAATTTACTTTGGCCGATGATAAACTTCCAAATTCATCAATTATTTCTTTTAAAACATCCACCTCTTTTTGATTATTTACCAACACCACTATATCATCAGCATAGGCTGATACTTTAATTTTAAAATCACAGCGAGGTATACTCCAGCCATCAATCTTTTCCCTTATTCTTATTAACAAAGGTTCAATCGCTAGAGCATACAACATCCCAGACAAAGCGCATCCCTGTCTTATGCCCCTTGTAATTTTAAAAGGAGCACTCAGACCACCATTAATTTTAAGCACACTTTCAATGCTTCTATACAAAGTCCCAATCATTTTAATAAAAACCATGTCAAAACCAAATTCCCTTAACGTCTGCGAAAGGTATCTATGTTCAACCCTGTCAAACGCTTTCTCCTGGTCTAGGGAAATAAGACCAACATTAAAATCCAATGCTCTAGAAAGTTCTAAAATATCTCTAATAAGATGAATGTTGTCAAAAATTGATCTATCAGGAACACAGTACATCTGATCCACATGAACAATCCAACCAATTGCCTCCCTTAACCTAATAGCAATAGCCTTGGATAAAACCTTGAAATCAGAACATAAAAGAGACACAGGCCGCCAGTTCTTTATATTCCTGAGGTC
This sequence comes from Garra rufa, assembly GCF_049309525.1. Classification (NCBI taxonomy): domain Eukaryota; kingdom Metazoa; phylum Chordata; class Actinopteri; order Cypriniformes; family Cyprinidae; genus Garra; species Garra rufa. The sequence goes on from NC_133385.1 coordinate 833,214, forward strand.
ACCTTTCTTAGGGATGAGGGTGATCACTGTGTGACACTGTCACACAAGGACACATGTTTTATACCGCTCAATATATATTAAGATGGTCTTATATCTATATATTTGAGTTTTAATGGTTTTACATGTTGTCTTAGCCATTTTAATCCTCTTAACTATTTTTAATGTGTGTATGTCTTTAAATGAGTATGGGTCTGCCTGTCATGTGATCAGTCACATGACAGGAATCAGGAAGCTTAACAGTATAAAGGAGGCAGCATGCCAAACAATAGGGTCCTTGACCAAACACACTGGATTGTGGAGTTGTTTCGTGGATTTACCATTCCAGTTGCACACCTCTTGGATTATCACTTTCATGGACTGTATATACACCGGTGGACACTTTTAACTTGGAACTACAACCTACTAGGATTCTTAAGGACTGTTTTAGGGTATGATTTAAATGGACAATCTGCTTTTAACAGCCTAAGTTATTCTGGTTTTATTGTGTTGTTTTAAGTTCCTTGTGTAAATACACTATTTATTCTACTTTTGCAACTCAAAGGCAACAAGCCTCTAGACAAGCTGTCATTGAGTACATCGAACAAATCATCCCCCACCACTGCCCAGAATGCTTTATAAAACTCTACAGGAATGCCATCGATTCCCGGAGCTTTTCCGCATTTCATACTATTTAGGGCATTGTACAGTTCCTCTTTCGTGAACGGCTTCACCAGCTCACCATTTACTCCTTCAGGAACCTGAGGTAAACCCTCATAAAAGCAACTGGCTATTTCTTCCTCCACCACCTGTTCACTTTTATACAGTTCTTCATAAAAGGCCACTGCCATTTTTCTGATTTCTTTAGACTCTGTAATTTCTTTTCCAGATTCAGACAATAAAGAATGCATAATTCTATTTAATCCATTTCTTTTCTCTAAAGCAAAGAAGAATTTGGTTGGACTGTCCAAATCTGCTGCACACTGAAATCTAGAGCGTACCAAAGCGCCCTGTGCTCTGATGCTCAATAAATCATCTAAAATTTTAGTTTTTTCTTTTGAGAGCTTTAACACGCTCCTGATCTTTACCAAATTCTAAAGAAAGTTGCAAATCTAAAATTTCCTTCTCTAGAACCTCTACCGATTGGGAAATGTCTCTTGAAGCATTGAGCGTATGCGTACGGCACAGTTGCTGTATTTGTATTTTCCAAACATCCCACCATTGTTGTAAAGAGACATACGACACCTTTGTACCTTTAAAATTATTCCAAAACAATTTAAAAGCATCACAAAAAGAGTTGTCAGACAACAAATTAGTATTAAAGTGCCAATAAGCACTTTTTGATTTAACATTGTTGATGAAAATATCACATTTTACCAAACAATGATCAGAAAAAGCCACAGGTAAAATTGTACAACCTTTAATGGTATTAAAATGATGTTTAAAACAATACCATCTGTCCAACCTAGCCATTGTTACATGATACTGCCTTATGTATCCACGTGTACTGTCTTTGTGTTTTATTCCATGCCCTCCAAATATCATACAGATCTTGATGTTTTATAATTTCTTGCAACACACATTGCGATTCTTTGTGAGGCTCATTATGATTTCTATCAATCACATCATTTTCAGTGCAATTAAAATCACCTCCTATAAATAAAAACTCCTCAGGCTCACAGTTTTCCAGTGACTCTCTTAACTTGTTTAAAAACATAACCCTTTCACTTCCCACTACTGGTGCATACACATTTATAAAAACAAAACTAACATTTTCTAATTTAACCCGTACTTTCAACAGTCGTCCATTCACAACATTTTCTACTTTACATGAGTCCAGACTCATATTTTTCTTAAACAAAATAGCAACTCCTCCACTGATATTAGATTTGTGGCTCATAATCACTTCTCCATCCCATTCTATTTTCCAATCATTTTCATTCTGAAAATCAGTATGAGTCTCTTGAATGAACATAATGTCAATATTTTTTTGTTTTATTGTATCAAAAAGCATTGCTCTTTTCTTCTGATCTCTTGCTCCATTTAAATTAACACTACCCAGCCTTAAATTACTCATTGATGAATGAATGGAAAAAAAAGACTGAGTATACGGAAGACAAAAAAATAAACAAAAAAGAATAAAATTTAAAGCACTGCTTTTTCATTGTTCAAAGTAGTTGTTCTTAACTTTTGAACCATTTTCTTCAATCTGTAACCCTCTTGTTCTGTAAGACTCCCTGTCCCTTTTTCTTTCATTGAGGCTACGTTTACATTAATCTGGATACATTTGAAAACGGAGTTTTCATTTTAAAACGCTCTCCGTCCACACTAGCGTTTCCAAGCGTTTTCCAAACGTTTCTTATCCACACTGAAACGTAGAAAAACATCAAATTCGCCTTACTGCGCATGCGTAAAGCCTCAAATTATACAGATGTAATAAGTTTTCACGCAATTCTTCTGGCGGGATAATTTACGGAAATATCTGATCATCCACTGACGCGTCTACATCGCGCTCATTCATATTGTATCTGAAAAACAGTTGTCGTCATGTTTTGCAGGACAGCAACTGTGAGTAAATTTTCCATCATTTTAGGACTGTAATTTGAAGAGTGTACAAGCTAAATCTCTTTAGCAGCAGTGTGTGAATAGCACAGGCACAATTACTGCTGTAAACATAGATATCTATTGGTACAATATGCGTCACATGACTATAAATATGCGTCATCATTTTCCAAAGCCTCCGTTTTTACTGTCCACACTACAACGTGAAAACGGCGTTTTCTAATTTATCCACTTTGGCCGGAGTTTTTAGAAATAATCGTTTCCTGTGATAAAAACGGCGTTTTCGTGTAAATGAGAGGCCAAACCGCAGGGAAATATCTGCGTTTTCCCTTCGTGTAAACGGGGCCTGAGATTCTTGCTGATTCTATGAATAAATCGCGATCAGGAAAGAAAGCCTCTACTTGTACTCCTTTCATCCCTTTTGTTTTTTTGCAAGAACTCCTTAATTTTTGCAGAAGTGTACACATTCCTTTCAGACCTCCTAAGAGAAACTGAGTCAACTGAACTTATAGATTCATTCTCACTTTCTGAGAAAGAATCATCTAAATTACTGCACTCAGAAGTCACTCCCTGATCCACATCCTTCATCTGTTTTTCCGGAACCTGTTCCCTTCTTGCTTTTTTCCCCCTTCTCTTAACATTAGTTTTCCTTTTCAGTGTTGGTGTCTTGAAAAAACTATCATCATCCGTCATATCTACATCTTTAATGAACTCAAGTTCACCATTGCTATCAACAACAGGATTTCTAGCTTCAGTTTCCTCACATCCTATCTTTTGTTCTTTTCCCTTTGTCATATTTTCAGATTTAGCTCCTTGCTCACTCCCGTCACTGTCTTTACCCTCTTTATCCTCATTTAAGCTTTCATCCTGTACTTGCTGAGTTTCATTCTTCTTTTGAATTTCACCATCTAAATCAACAACATGAGCCGCTTCATTTTTCTCATTGCCCGGACAGTCACGTACAATATGATTTTCCCGACCACACTTAAAACACTTCATATTCTCTGAAGTTACATAAATGTTGTAATCAAAATCATCAATTCTGAATTTCAGAACAAGATTCAAATCTTGTCCATTATTCAGAATCATGTACACCTGTCTCCTAAATGTAACCACATGTTTTAGTTCAGCAGATTTGCTGTTCAAAGTGATCTTTTTGATCTGCGACACAATCTTTCCATGTCTAACCAATTCCCTAACAATCACTTCATCTTTAATGAAAGGTGGAACGTTAGACAAAACAACCTTTTTCGCTGGTTGCATTAGTGGCATCACTGCCATATAAGCGTCATTTAAAACGATTCCGCTTGTCACAATCTCATTAACTTTATTGACGTCGTCTAAAAACAGAACAATTGCACTGTTCATTCTCGCCGCCGATAAGACACTTATGTCCAACAACTTCAGCCACAGCTAGGCTACATTCCTCCACCGAACAGCGTTCCGCTGGAACAACTTTAATGCCATGCCGCCTGGTTAGTTGTTCCAGCGAAACCCCTCCAGACGCCGCCATCCCACTCAGCAAACGCTGACCGGCAGCTCCGTCCTTACCCTACTCTAAGAGTACCACTCCACAAACAAACCTCCAGATACTTTCTTAGAATCGATAGAAAAGATAGAAAGAATGAAAAAACTCAGACAAACCGCTCACACTCCTCACACACCACGCTCTGCTCACTCGCTCCCGCATGCGCACACAGAGAGAGAGAGGAGAGAGAGAGGGAAAAGGAGCAAGAGGATGGGGGAGCGGACCTCCCCCCCCGCTACTGCCTCCTCCATCAAGGAGGCTAAGGACCACGCCGTAGAACTTGCTGTGGCAATCTTGCTAGGGGAGCAGGAGAGAGAGGAGAGAGAGGAGAGAGAGAGGGAAAAGGAGCAAGAGGATGGGGGAGCGGACCTTCCCACCCGCTACTGCCTCCTCCATTCAGGAGGCAAAGGATAATGCTGCAGAGATGGCAGTGGCTATCCTGCTGGGGGAGCAGGAGAGAGAGAGGGAAAAGGAGCAAGAGGATGGGGGAGCGGACCTTCCCCCCCGCTACTGCCTCCTCCATCAAGGAGGCTAAGGACCACGTCGTAGAACTTGCTGTGGCAATCTTGCTGGGGGAGCAGGAGAGAGAGGAGAGAGAGGAGAGAGAGAGGGAAAAGGAGCAAGAGGATGGGGGAGCGGACCTTCCCACCCGCTACTGCCTCCTCCATTCAGGAGGCAAAGGATAATGCTGCAGAGATGGCAGTGGCTATCCTGCTGGGGGAGCAGGAGAGAGAGAGGGAAAAGGAGCAAGAGGATGGGGGAGCGGACCTTCCCCCCCGCTACTGCCTCCTCCATCAAGGAGGCTAAGGACCACGCCGTAGAACTTGCTGTGGCAATCTTGCTGGGGGAGCAGGAGAGAGAGGAGAGAGAGGAGAGAGAGAGAGGGAAAAGGAGCAAGAGGATGGGGGAGCGGACCTTCCCACCCGCTACTGCCTCCTCCATCAAGGAGGCTAAGGACCACGCCGTAGAACTTGCTGTGGCAATCTTGCTGGGGGAGCAGGAGAGAGAGGAGAGAGGGAAAAGGAGCAAGAGGATGGGGGAGCGGACCTCCCCCCCCGCTACTGCCTCCTCCATCAAGGAGGCTAAGGACCACGCCGTAGAACTTGCTGTGGCAATCTTGCTGGGGGAGCAGGAGAGAGAGGAGAGAGAGGAGAGAGAGAGGGAAAAGGAGCAAGAGGATGGGGGAGCGGACCTTCCCCCCCGCTACTGCCTCCTCCATCAAGGAGGCTAAGGACCACGCCGTAGAACTTGCTGTGGCAATCTTGCTGGGGGAGCAGGAGAGAGAGGAGAGAGAGGAGAGAGAGAGAGGGAAAAGGAGCAAGAGGATGGGGGAGCGGACCTTCCCCCCCGCTACTGCCTCCTCCATCAAGGAGGCTAAGGACCACGCCGTAGAACTTGCTGTGGCAATCTTGCTGGGGGAGCAGGAGAGAGAGGAGAGAGAGGAGAGAGAGAGGGAAAAGGAGCAAGAGGATGGGGGAGCGGACCTTCCCACCCGCTACTGCCTCCTCCATCAAGGAGGCTAAGGACCACGCCGTAGAACTTGCTGTGGCAATCTTGCTGGGGGAGCAGGAGAGAGAGGAGAGAGAGGAGAGAGAGAGGGAAAAGGAGCAAGAGGATGGGGGAGCGGACCTTCCCACCCGCTACTGCCTCCTCCATACAGGAGGCGAAGGATAATGCTGCCGAGATGGCAGTGGCTATCCTGCTGGGGGAGGAGGAGAGAGAGGAGAGAGAGAGGGAAAAGGAGCAAGAGGATGGGGGAGCGGACCTTCCCACCCGCTACTGCCTCCTCCATTCAGGAGGCGAAGGATAATGCTGCAGAGATGGCAGTGGCTATCCTGCTGGGGGAGCAGGAGAGAGAGGAGAGAGAGAGGGAAAAGGAGCAAGAGGATGGGGGAGCGGACCTTCCCACCCGCTACTGCCTCCTCCATACAGGAGGCGAAGGATAATGCTGCCGAGATGGCAGTGGCTATCCTGCTGGGGGAGGAGGAGAGAGAGGAGAGAGAGAGGGAAAAGGAGCAAGAGGATGGGGGAGCGGACCTTCCCACCCGCTACTGCCTCCTCCATTCAGGAGGCGAAGGACAATGCTGCCGAGATGGCAGTGGCTATCCTGCTGGGGGAGCAGGAGAGAGAGGAGAGAGAGAGGGAGGAGGAGGAGGAGGAGAGGCCTCTGGCACACACACACACACACACACACACACACACACACACACACACACACACACACACACAAACAAACAAAACCCTGATCCTAAAGCTTTATATCTGCTGTCAGAAACATGTTTAACACTTAAGCTCCATTACATTTCTGTTTACAGCAGACAGCAGAAAAAGAGAAACAAGACTAGAGACGAGGAGAGGCCTCTGGTACACTCACATACACACTCTCTCACACACAAATTCAGTTTTTCTTCTGCTGTGCAAATAATGATCTTGTGTTTCTGATTCCATTTCATTTTCAGATGTGAAGACACGGAGAAGTTTTTTTTTTTTTTTTTGTAAAATAAATTTTGTCTAAATTTTGGACATTGTGTGTGTGTTTTTTTTTTAAAAATCTTTCCTTAAATATTAAAAACAGAAGCATTGTATCATTTTCTACTGCTGTCATTTGGTGATTTAAGACAAATGGAAGTGGGAGAAATGCCTTTAGAACTTAGAACAATTGAACTGTCATTAAGTTATTGGGTCAATATATCAGGACCTAATCAAGAACATTCAGCTAGGATAGTTCTAGGAAACCATTCTGGGAAACAGGAAAGAAAGAATCAAAAGCTTTGGATGGGAAGTACCTAGAATGGTAAAAGAAATGGAAATGAGTGAAACTCCAATAAACCCTACAGTTCCACGGCCAACAATCCCTCTGCGGTTAATATCTTGAAGGAGTGGAATATTTGATTTGTCTTGAATAGTTATTAACATTAGTATATATTTTTTTTAAAAAGGAAGCTCTAGCAACATGGAGATTGAGAATCAGTCGTAGAATTCAAAGAGTCTCCACTCAGACAGAAACTCAGTTTGAGCTCCGCGTTTCTCTCTGCTCCTGTGATGTTCAGCTGATATGATCCCCAGAGTTTGTTTGTTTTCTAGAGCGCTTTTCACAATACAAACCAAAATCACAATACTAATTAAAGTTTCTACATTACTGGACCTGTTCAACAAAGTGTGCAGAACAAACTTGAGACTCTTCTCTTTTCTTTCCCCAGGTCTCCCCTCCTGAGTGTTTTTCAATCAATGGATTTTATTTTTATTTATTATTGTTTTTTTTTTTTTACTTTGTTTTAACCCCCTACCCTCATGTCTTCATTTATTACCCCTTCTTTATCCTGATAATGAACTTATTATATGAATGTTTTTCTTTCCCTGCCCTGTTTATGTATTGATCTTAATAAAATCATTTCATGTCAAATCATATCTCTGTATGTCTGTGTATAAGTGAAGTAAAGAGTGAAATAAGTGTGTCCATCATGGAAGAGATGTCTTGTTTGACTGAGTGCCTCTGTAGTCCCACATGAAGTCTAAACTAGCCTCAACTTGGTCTCATCTGTGTCTTTTAGGTCCTTTTATGCTTCAAAGATTAACTGTGAACAGATACTCTGACCTCAAGCTTGTGAAACCTCAAAAAGTTGTAATGCTTTCTACTTTTGAACCCACTGGTTGCTCCTATATGGCATTTATCTTCAGTCTGTTAAACCTTCTGTCATTTGGTGCTTTAAAATGACAACACAGACCAGCTTTCCTTGATATGGTTTCAAGAGCACAGTGAAACCTGAATTGTTAAATCTCCAGTGTTTTAAATAAAGGCCTAATTGTTCAGTAATGATTGTGAAATGATGCTGAAATGTGAGGAGAGCTGCTCAATGATCCGGATCAGTGTTGATCACAGTCACGCTGGAGTCTCTTCTGTTGGAAAATGAGTGTGATGAAAGCCTGAACTTCCGCCAAACATCAAGAGACACATCTCTACTGAATCTACAAAAGAAACAAACTCAAGCCCTCAAAAGAAGAGCATCTTTCTGACTCTTTTCTTTCATTCATCTTGTCTTTCTTCAAACACACATTGACTCAATATTGACTCTCATTCCTCATCACACTCTCAGACTCCTTTCTCTTCCAGTCAGAAACAAATGGAGCTTTTCTAACGTCTCTCATTGATGTCAAACACCTGCGGACACTAATTAAACCTCGTTAAGATCAACTCATTAACTAGCACTTCACTTAGTGATGGAGAAACAGAGCTCTCCCAAAACCTTTAATCAATTAAACCCAAATAAATCAGGTGTTTGGAATCGCTGGCAATGTCTACTGATCAAAACACTGGAAATCCAGTAACAATCCAGACCAAACATTAATATAAACAAAAACATAATCTCTTTCAAACTAGTTACACCCAAAAAAAAAAAAAAAAAAAAAAAAAAAAAATTGGGTGCAAACCACACTCTAACATCCTTACCAACATACCCACACAATTATAGCTGCATTATTTTTCCAATTGACTCTATAATAAACTATAATATGCCTAAGCAGAAAACACAAAAAAGTGAGTATTTCTTTTGTATGGCAAATTTGAAATAAATAAATAAATAAAAATGGCACAATCTAGTAAAAAATGGTAAAAATGTTTAATTTGAAGCCTTGCCGATAGAACGAATGCCTATTAACAAATATTGCGTCATTTTATAGTCAAATGGCCCTGGGTTAAAAAAAATTGCAGTTTTAAAGGGTTTCAATGTGGACATTTTTGTGATTAAGGTCCTGAGTGTGAGTATTTTTTGTACAAAGAGTAAAATTATTTTTTGAAGGAAATGAGGGTCAAATATTAAAATTTCAATAAAAAGACACACCAGAGCCATGATTTATGCAGTTGGCATTAACACAGACACAGTTATAACAAAAAAACAAACAAAAAAACTGAAATGGAAAAAAACGTCCATAAGGTCACACAAGGGCTATTGCAGTATTTAAAGGACACTGGTTTATGTAATAGAATACAGTTAACTCAGTTTATGATCCTGATACACACTCCTAATCACTAGGTGGCGGTAATGCACATAAAAGTTGTATGCCATCCGCCAACAGAACATCTATAAAAGAAGAGTGAGCGAAAACGGAGGGAAAAAAGAAAAAAAATGGACGTCATTTCACAAATATTCTTTTACGGCCAGAAAAAAGGCAAGGAAGTGAAGTTTGTTGAGGAGAGCAAGGAGGGTCCGGATCATAACCCCAGGTAACACATCTAGCTCTGAGCTGAAGTTTCTCTGGACAGCTGCTGTTTCTGTAAACTGTTGATCATCAGTAAAGTCAATCTGGCGTTGAGGCTCTTGACTGCACTGCTAGTGTGAGCATCACATCTTTAGTCCTGCAGGATTGATCAGATCACATTCATGTTTATCATTCTCATTTGATCTTCACATCGTTTGTTTTCCAGTCAGATAAAGGAAGAAACCGTTCATTTGTCACATTATGGACCCCGTTCAACTCCTGTGGTTTTTCATATTTTAGTGTTTCCATCACACGTTGTCATAATTGATCAAATGGAAGTAAAGCAGAATGAAGATCAGCCTCTTTTCCACATCACTGAATACTCAATATTAATGACACAAACTCAGCGTTTATTGCCTAAAACCATAGTTCTGACTGCTGCTGGGGTAAATGCGTTTGGCGATCTGTGTAAACCAGTGAATCATGAGAGTTCATTGAGATCGGCCCCCAGCCCCCAACCATTGAACCAAAGCCCCTGGCTTTTCTCTGATCTCAGATAATTTTATCAACTTGTAGACATTTTAAACGAGTAGTGTTGTCCCTTATTGGCAACAAAACAAGCCCTGCAAATTAATATGCATTATTTTGAAAACCACATGTTATATAAACACTTTATATGTAATGGTATTTTATTGTTTTTATTGCATTTGGTGTATTACAGGTCCAATAAAACATTTGCAGTGGGGTTTTATGCAGTGGTGTAGTCTACATGATACGCAGGTATACGTCGTATACTAGAGCTGAACAATTAATCGTTAAAAGATGGCGATCTCGATTCGACCCCCCACACGATCTTAATCCAGCATTTAAAGATTCAGCAAATTATATTTTATTTATATTTTACTAAACTTTCTCTAGCCTAACTACCGCACAGACTGCTGTGAGCTGATGCAGTGACAGGTTCACCGTTCTCTCCAACATTACATAACCATTTAAACTTCATCTTAACTTTACTACATTTAATGAAGATTTGAGATATTAGCCGTCAATCACTCTGTCTCTGACACTACGCTCCGCTGAACTAGGAAACGGACGTTTATTTCTCTCAACCAAACTCTGTTCTGGATCTGCACAAACTGCATTGCTATCAGGGGTGTGTGATATGACGATTTTTGATGTTGGACAATTAAAAGACCTTTACAATCTGCTTTTGAAGAAATATACTATATTTCGTGCTACAGCCCACAGTCTGTCAGATGCAATTCATGGCACCTCTGTGTCCATATACTGTTCAGCGCGGCATTCATTCACATCAGATGATAACTCAGCGGCAGAGTTCCACTCACAGAGTCATTTCCACTGAAGACACACTTTTCAAAATCCTGTTGGTGTCACCCACTTTCAGATGGTTTTGTTAAAGTAATCTCTTGTATTGTAGAATGCAGGCTCTACGCCGCAGAGAGTGTTGCGCGATCGTTAAAATGATTGTTGATGAATAAAATTAATTTTGATATCCTGCGTTTAGAGAGCGACTCGCCATTGCGCACAAATTAGGCTACATAAAATATCTAGGCTGTTATTAGTATGTGAGCTATAATTAGTTGTGTAGATAGCTCTGTGTCATGCTTGGAAAATTCGGTCTCTATTTGCACTTTGAACATTGAAAGAGTAGTACTTTGATCGTGCCAGATTTATGGACCAGCAGAGCAATGGAAACATTATGAGCATGACGATCCATTACCCCTTAACTGTTACTGCCATTTTTGAACAGAGACGTGAAAATGAAGAATTGAAACTTACATCTTTAGTATTCATGGACAAAAACATTTTGTAACTGCATTAACATGGACAATGTACATCAATCAATGTCTGATTTTAAAATGGCTTTCAAAGGATGAATTTTGAAATTAAGTTTTCATCTGATATATAATTTCTTATTATTTCTAAAGTGTAATGGGGGAAAAAGGCAACAAGGAAATCTGTTGTGAAAAAGGTCAGAACTCCTGTTATGAAGTAGATTTTTGAGGTGCACTCTTGTCATAAATTATTTTTCCTGCATAATTTGTAACACAAATAAAGTCAAATATCTCTTTAGGAGCCTTAGACCTTTCCAACCATAAATGGTTTGTCATGATTAGATTAGGAATTATTTGTAAAATGGTGAAGTAAACTTGGGCATCCCACAGAGTAAACAGTGACAGCCATAAAGTGTTGATAGACTGGTGTTTCTAGCTAAGAATCTTTAACTCGCTTTACTCTGACATAATACCTTCGTGTTTATTTTTTTAATGTTTAATTGTGATTTTTTTTCTTTACATTATTACATTATTTTTCCATTGCATTTCTTTATATTTAAAAGCAAAGTTTATTATGTCTTATTTTACTGCTGTTTGATAACCTACTGTTCAGGAGTAAATCTTTAAAATAAAGTTCTCCCGAATCGTGATCTTTATTCTAAGCAAAAAAAATGTGATTCTCATTTTATTCAGAATCGTGCAGCTCTACAACACACATTAATCTTCAAACAACTTTGAGAAGTGAGTTAAGTATCCGATGACCCCTTTAATAATGTGCTTGTTGGCACATTCTGCTGCTAAATGCGGCTAAAGTAAACATCACGTCTCAGGCAGAGAGGGGCGGGGCGAGCAGAGCTCATTAGCATTTAAAGGGGCCATGCAATAAAATGAGTTGAGTTTTTGCAGAGCTGATTTTGACAAGGTAAAAGTGTGTTTTTTACACTACTATTGAGAATTTTTAACCAAGTATATTATTGACTTTTTATTAAGACCCTAAAGAATCATATGAACTTGTGGAAAATGGGTATCCGATGACAACTTTAAAGCAAAATCCAGAAAACAAGACAAAATATCTTACATAATGTTGCTTTCTAATGAATGCATCTTGATTTAAGAATCTTAAGATATTCTGAGTAGAAACCAGACAAAAATACTAAAGGCTAGCTTTGTCCTAAGGTTTCAAACATTTATTCCCATCCGCTTCATTTTCTGTGTCACATGAAAATTGTTGATGCTCATCCCGACTCTCTCTCAGTCAAACAAGAGTTTTTACTGACAATAGAGACGTCAGCCAAATGTGGAAAGGGTCAAATATGGTCAAGTGTGTGAAAGCTTGTGCTGTTCCTGTCTGACTCACATCTTTCTCCTCCCTTTTCTTTCTCCCTGTCAGATTCAGCGTGAGGGTGAGAGTCGGCGAGGAAGTGTACCCACCAGGAGTGGGAAATAATAAAAAAAAAATGCCAAGGAGGCAGCGGCAAAGATCGCCATGGATACCATTCGGAGAGAAGATGAGGAACAGGTGAGAGCTGCACTAAAAGCACAGACAGAGTCTGATGACAGAGAGAGAAACAGGAAGCTCTAGCAACATGGAGATTGAGAATCAGTCGTAGAATTCAAAGAGTCTCCACTCAGACAGAAACTCAGTTTGAGCTCCACGTTTCTCTCTGCTCCTGTGATGTTCAGCTGATATGATCCCCAGAGTTTGTTTGTTTTGTAGAGTGCTTTTCACAATACAAACCAAAATCACAATACTAATTAAAGTTCCTGCATTTTATTTAGGAGTAGATTATCAGTGGTGACTATGTCAAGGTGATATTTCTCCAAGCCTTTTATTGTTTTAATATTGATGATTTTGGCATACAGCTCATGAAAACCCAAAATTCCTATCTCAAAAAATTAGCATATCATGAAAAGGTTCTCTAAACGAGCTATTAACCTAATCATCTGAATCAACGAATTAACTCTAAACACCTGCAAAAGATTCCTGAGGCTTTTAAAAACTCCCAGCCTGGTTCATTGCTCAAAACCGCAATCATGGGTAAGAGTGCTGACCTGACTGCTGTCCAGATGGCCATCATTGACACCCTCAAGCCAGAGGGTAAGACACAGAAAGAAACTTCTGAACGAATAGGCTGTTCCCAGAGTGCTGTATCAAGGCACCTCAGTGGGAATTCTGTGGGAAGGAAAAAGTGTGGCAGAAAACGCTGCACAACGAGAAGAGGTGACCGGACCCTGAGGAAGATTGTGGAGAAGAACCAATTCCAGACCTTGGGGGACCTGCGGAAGCAGTGGACTGAGTCTGGAGTAGAAACATCCAGAGCCACTGTGTACAGGCGTGTGCAGGAAATGGGCTACAGGTGCCGCATTCCCCAGGTCAAGCCACTTTTGAACCAGAAACAGCGGCAGAAGCGCCTGACCTGGGCTACAGAGAAGCAGCACTGGACTCTTGCTCAGTGGTCCAAAGTACTTTTTTCGGATGAAAGCAAATTTTGCATGTCATTCGGAAATCAAGGTGCCAGAGTCTGGAGGAAGACTGGGGAGAGGGAAATGCCGAAATGCCTGAAGTCCAGTGTCAAGTACCCACAGTCAGTGATGGTCTGGGGTGCCGTGTCAGCTGCTGGTGTTGGTCCACTGTGTTTTATCAAGGACAGGGTCAATGCAGCTAGCTATCAGGAGATTTGAGCACTTCATGCTTCCATCTGCTGAAAAGCTTTATGGAGATGAAGATTTCATTTTTCAGCACGACCTGGCACCTGCTCACAGTGCCGACACCACTGGTAAATGGTTTACTGACCATGGTATTACTGTGCTCAATTGGCCTGCTAACTCTCCTGACCTGAACCCCATAGAGAATCTGTGGGATATTGTGAAGAGAAAGTTGAGAGACGCAAGACCCAACACTCTGGATGAGCTTAAGGCCGCTATCGAAGCATCCTGGGCCTCCATAACACCTCAGCAGTGCCACAGGCTGATTGCCTCCATGCCACGCCGCATTGAAGCAGTCATTTCTGCAAAAGGATTCTCGACCAAGTATTGAGTGCATAACTGAAAATAATTATTTGAAGGTTGACTTCTTTTGTATTAAAAACACTTTTCTTTTATTGGTCGGATGAAATATGCAAATTTTTTGGGTTTTCATGAGCTGTATGCAAAAATTATCAATATTAAAACAATAAAAGGCTTGAACTACTTCAGTTGTGTTGTAATGAATCTAAAATATATGAAAGTCTAATGTTTATCAATACATTACAGAAAATAAATGAACTTTATCACAATATGCAAATTTTTTGAGAAGGACCAGTATATTTGTACTTTTGTAGACTTGCAGTCATGGAAATGGCTATTTGGTTAATTCCTCATGCGGGGGACCAATTAGGGGCCCAAACCCTTTGCTTAATTCAAAAGTTTGTAAAGGTGAGAATCTTCCTGTTAACATTTGTAAGCCCTGTTGGGTCTTGTGTTGTTGTGAGTCCTTCATGTAATGTTTTGATTGTAGAGCAAGGACACAGATCTGCAGAGGAAAGCATACAGGATGCTGGAAGCGTTGTGTGCCGTCCATCCAGCAGGATTTGATTCAGCCGATGATTCTGCTCTGAAACAAATGCTGCTGGATGGATTGAAGACTGCAGTAATACCAGCAAAACCAGTAAGAGCTGTAACAAACCATCAGGAATCAGAGTATTTACACACAGAATGTGTTCTGGAATAATAATACCGGGCTCTTGTGCTGTTTGTCAGCCCATTCTCCAGAGTTTGCTGTATGTTGTGAGAGCGATGGCCGAGGATGTTGAGGGGTTTATTCAAGCTCTGCTTCCTCAGGTTGGTCTCACACAAAGTACGTTCTTACATCAGACTGGTATTCTTCATAACAGCTCTAATACTGGCATGTTTGATTTGTGTTTAGGTCATCGCTCTCACAAAAGAATCTTCGGTTGGAGCCACCAAACCCGCATACGGTGTAATAGACAAAGTTCTGAGCGCTCTGGAGCGTTTTTGCGGTGACAAAAGAGGTGATGTATTTTTACTGGTATTTATAGTATCTTATTGCAGTGTATGTTGGCAACTGATGGGCTGAAATAATGACGGTCGTCTTCATCATGTGTTTCAGAAGCCATGAAGCAGTATTTGAACATATTGTGCAACGGATTTATTGGATCTGAAACAAAGATTTTTTGCACAGTTGTTGTCTTAACTAGAGTCTTGTTCCACCACAAAGGTGAGACTGACTGATACTGTTGAAACTACTTTCTGCAGTTTTTGATTGCGTATTAATCTTGTTTGGTGGTAAAGCAGAGATCAGTGTGTAAATATTGTCTGGTGTTTTTGTGTAGAGTCCATAGATGAAGCATCGGCGGAGCAGCTGATACAAAACATCGGTCTTCTTCTGACCAGCTCCAATAAAAAGGTTGCCGTGCCTCACTGGACCTAATAAGTGTTCCTTTTTAGTCAGCATGAGCTGATATCCAGCAGTCTCTTGCCTATTGTGAGTCCAGAAGAGAGAGTGTGTTTGCAACCTTAGATCTGAACATTAGAAAAGTGTCCAATAACCTTCATGTTGCTTTCTCATCTCTCAGATTAAAGCAATCAGCAACGTGCAAATGGAAAAGAATTACATTTCCAAAATACGCTCCATTTACAAAAGACTGAGTATGGAAGTTGGGTAAGTCAATGAGAACTTGCATATTTTTGCTCCAACCCTAATGAAACACACCTGAACAAACTAATCAAGGTCTGAAGGGTTACTAGAAAGATACTGGCAGGTGAGTTTTAATTAGGGCTGAGCTGAACTCTGCAGGGCTGCGACTCTCCAGGACCAGAGTTTGCCACTCCTGATCTAGACAGATTCTTTTGTAAGTTTGTAATGTAATGTAAATGTGTTCAAGGTTCGAACAGGGGAAAAAGGAAACCCCGAAAAAACACCATTATTTGCTGGAGGCCATCCAGAAAGCGGAGGCCCAGAGGAAGGAGAAAGGAAAGAGGTACACAGAGAGGTTCTTTCAGATCAATGGAAGGTTTTCTTTTTTGTTGTTGTTTGTTTGTTTCTAATGAGGGATTGTGAGTGTTCAATGCGGAGAAGCACTGTGCAATATGAACAGGCTCTTTTAGTGCCCATGATTATTTGTCTGTTGTCTGCAGTTTTGAGGAATGGGCTTGGCTGACAGATGGGATGCCAAGAATGGTTTTAAATTTAATTGACCCCAAAGAAGCTCAGAGGGTTCTCGGTAAGAGATCTGTCCACTTGTTCACTTACATTCTGTCATAATCAACTTACATTTCAAGTAAAGACACGTTTAATTGAGCCACAAATCCTGAGCGGAAAACGCAGCCAAAGTTGAGTCCCGGATTAGGCTGAAGTCAGACGCATATGCATATCTCTTGGTGATCTTGTTCATATCTCTCTACAGATCCTGTGACTCCCTCCAGAAGGGCAGGAGTAAAATCCGTGAGTGTAATTTCATCCATTATCAAGAGAATAGAGAGGCACTGATAAAGGTTTGTGCTTTATGATGTTGATTTGTCGAATTCCTGTTGAACAGAAGATGACGCATCTGAATGAAAGGGGGCGTGACACTAGAAAACGTAAGACAACATTAGGGTCCTGTTGGTCTTGTGCACGTTAACCTTCCCTTACTTCTGCAAGTTGCGTGCTTTCAGTGATTCACCGGTGACGTTATTCTTAGAAGTCTTTACACAGTACAGAGAGCACTGTTCTCCAGACCCCCTTTGAAAGAAGAGCTGTTTGACATCCGATTGTATGTGTGTCTAACCTTTTTTTTTTTTTAATGGCTTGATTTTGAGCGGGGGCAAATTATTTGACTAAATTAAAAGAAAACTACTGAGTGGATCATTCTAGGGTGGTTGTGTACACACACATTTCAGTTCAAATAACTTGTAAAAGTGCATGACCCCTTTAAAATAAACTGTCTTCTCAGGTGTCCAATCATCTCAGATCTACCTCCCATGGCAGAAACACAAAAACTAAAAGAGAGAGAAATTAAACCAAGCAAAAGAATGCTAATGTCTGTTTGATCAGATCTAGCTGAAGTACAAGGTTATGAGATGCATTATGTGAACGCTTAGCTAAAGAGATGTGTCTTTAATCTAGAGTTCAAATGTGAAAAAGCTCTCCCTCCTTTAGTGGACTTTGCTATCTTAGGCACGACCAAAAGGTTTTAGACCCAGAAATGATCCATCAACACTAACAGCTGATCAATGAAAACTGCCTAATTTTACAGAGTGAAACGTCAATCCAGAAAGTGGATAAAGACTGTGCAAGCTTTAGGAGTACTCATGTACATTTGCTTTGATAATACTGAATATGATCCAGATAAAATATTTGAGCAAAAGCTGTGAAAATTGCATTTCTTTTTTTTTTAATGATGAAATCTACCTACATTCACGTGTTTAAAAATACAATGCTTAAAGCTAAAATAAAATTCTTTAAAAAAAATAATAATAAAAAAATCAAAAACGCTAAAAGTGACTGGCAACCTTTTTTCAAAAACACTGAGGGGAAAGAGTAAAGGTCCTATAAGTAAGTAGCAATATTTTGTAACTTAACATGCAGCCAGTGCAGAGACTGTGAAATTGGGGAAACATGATCATATAGTCATATGACTATAGCAGCTGCATTTTGGACTAACTGGAGCTTGTTTGTTGAAGATGAAGGACAGCCAGCTAGTAGTGCATTACAATAGTCCAGTCTAGACCTCATCAATGCATCAACTAACTTTTCTGCATCAGAAACAGGGAACATGATCCGTAGCTCAGCAATGTTTCTAAGGTGGAAGAATGCTGTTTTTGTAACATGAGACCAAGTTTCTGACTGGAAATAACAGTAAATCCTTCTAGAGATTCTGCGTATTGTTGTTTGGTCCAATGTGTAACATCTCTTTCTTATCCAGTTTTAAAAGAAGAAATATTTTGGTCATCCAATCTTTTACATTTTTAACACACTCTGTTAGCTTAGATCATTTAGAAGTTTTGTCTGCTTTTGGCAGGTTATTGTTAATAGTTGTAAAAAAATATTTAATTGCTCATAAATGATATTCATAAACTTAAACCTCTATAACTTGTTTGATTGAAACTTTTTTTTTTTTTAGAAACATTTTGAAAATTGAAATGTGAAATCAATAGCCATAAATCTAAAAAAAAAAAGGACAAACACTGCAATCAGCTTCATTTTCTCATGATCTAATCTAGAGTTTCTCTCTCTGTACTGGAGACACGACAGAGGACCGAAAATGCTAAAGCATTTGTACAGTCATTCGTTACCAGCACTGAAGTCGTTCGCCGCCGAGATGGGGACAGAATGCAGGGTCCTGCCGGTGGGCAAGACGGGCCCCTCCCATTCAAGGAGGTACACACACGGAAACACATCCGCCAAGAGAACAATAATAAAAGAACTAGGAGCTAAATCGGAGGGAGAAAAAAAATGGATGCCCACATCATTGCCCAATTGTTTTCCTTCGGCCAAAAAATGGGAAAGGAAGTGGAGTTTGTTGAGGAGATGAAGGATGGTCCGGACCACAACCCCAGGAAACACATCTAGCTCTGAGCTGAAGTTTCTCTGGACAGCTGCTGTTTCTGTAAACTGTTGATCATCAGTAAAGTCAATCTGGCGTTGAGGCTCTTGACTGCTCTGCTAGTGTGAGCATCACATCTTTAGTCCTGCAGATTGATCAGATTCATGTTTATCATTCCCATTTGATCTTCACATCGTTTGTTTTCCAGTCAGATAAAGGAAGAAACCGTTCATTTGTCACATTATGGACCCCGTTCAACTCCTGTGGTTTTTCATATTTTAGTGTTTCCATCACACGTTGTCATAATTGATCAAATGAAAGTAAAGCAGAATGAAGATCAGCCTCTTTTCCACACGAATACTCAATATTAATGACACAAACTCAGCGTTTATTGCCTAAAACCATAGTTCTGACTGCTGCTGGGGTAAATGTGTTTATTAAAGAGTAGACTAATGCTATGAGCTCACTCATATTTCTGAAATAAACACATATAATAGTCTGTTTGTTTGGCAAGAGTCTATTAGCAGCAGTGAACCTGTTAGTGATGGACGCGTTTGAAGCACTTCCACACAGCTTCCAAACGTTTGTGAATCCATTGGTTTGAAACAGTGGATCGGAGCACGTGTCAAACTACCAAAGTCAGCTGATTTCAGTAAATGTGTTTTGTTTATGTCGGAACTGGTTCGAACCGTTTTGTTTGGTAATTTCAATGGTTTGTCGATGGGAGAGATCTGTGTAAACCAGTGAATCATGAGTTCATTGAGATCGGCCCCCAGCCGCCAACCATTGAACCAACACCCTTAGCTTTTCCCTGATCTCAGATAGTTTCATCAACTTGTAGACATTTTAAACGAGTCATTTGTGTAATTAAAGGATGAGTAGTGTAATCCCTTATTAGCAACAAAACAAGCCCTGCAAATTAATATACAGTATTTTGAAAACCACATGTTATATAGACACTTTATATGTAATGGTTTTTTTTATTGCATTTGGTGTATTACAGGTCCAATAAAACATTTGCAGTGGGGTTTTATGCAGTGGTGTAGTCTACATGATACGCAGGTATACGTCGTATACTAGAGCTGCACAATTAATCGTTAAAAGATGGCGATCTCGATTCGACCCCCCACACGATCTTAATCCAGCATTTAAAGATTCAGCAAATTATATTTTATTTATATTTTACAAAACTTTCTCTAGCCTAACTACCGCACAGACTGCTGTGAGCTGATGCAGTGACAGGTTCACCGTTCTCTCCAACATTACATAACCATTTAAACTTCATCTTTACTTTATTACATTTAATGAAGATTTGAGATATTAGCCGTCAATCACTCTGTCTCTGACACTACGCTCCGCTGAACTAGGAAACGGACGTTTATTTCTCTCAACTAAACTCTGTTCCGGATCTGCACAAACTGCATTGCTATCAGGGGTGTGTGATATGACGATTTTTGATGTTGGACAATTAAAAGACCTTTACAATCTGCTTTTGAAGAAATATACTATATTTCATGCTACAGCCCACAGTCTGTCAGATGCAATTCATGGCGCCTCCGTGTCCATATACTGTTCAACGCGGCATTCATTCACATCAGATGATAACTCAGCGGCAGAGTTCCACTCACAGAGTCATTTACACTGGAGACACACTTTTCAAAATCCCGTTGGTGTCCACACACTTTCAGATGGTTTTGTTAAAGTAATCTCTTGTATTGTAGAATGCAGGCTCTACGCCGCCGAGAGTTTTGCGCGATCGTTAAAATGATTGTTGATGAATACAATGAATATTAATATCCTGCGTTTAGAGAGCGACTCGCCATTGCGCACAAATTAGGCTACATAAAATATCTAGGCTGTTATTAGTATGTGGGCTATAATTAGTTGTGTAGATAGCTCTGTATCATGCTTGAAAAATTCGGTCTCAATTAGCACTTTGAACATTGAAAGAGTAGTACTTTGATCATGCCAGATTTATGGACCAGCAGAGCAATGGAAACATTATGAGCATGACGATCCATTACCCCTTAACTGTTACTGCCATTTTTGAACAGAGACGTGAAAATGAAGAATTGAAACTTACATCTTTAGAATTCATGGACAAAAACATTTTGTAACTGATTTATGTACATTGTCCATGTTAATGCAATGTCTGATTTTAAAATGGCTTTCAAAGGATGAATTTTGAAATTAAGTTTTTATCTGATATATAATTTCTTATTATTTCTAAAGTGTAATGGGGGAAAAAGGCAACAAGGAAATCTGTTTGGGGAAAAGGTCAGAACTCCTGTTATGAAGTAGATTTTTGAGGTGCAGTCTTGCCATAAATATTTTTCCTACTTAATTTGTAACAAAAAAAGTCTAATATCTCTTTAGGAGCCTTAGACCTTTCCAACGATAAATGGTTTGTCATGATTAGATTAGGATTTATTTGTAAAATGGTGAAGTAAACTTGGGCATCCCACAGAGTAAACAGTGACAGCCATAAAGTGTTGTTGTCTGCATCAGAAACAGGGAACATGATCCGTAGCTCAGCAATGTTTCTAAGATGGAAGAATGCTGTTTTTGTAACATGAGAAACATGATCAGTTAACTTGAACCCAAGTTTCTGACTGTAGAGAAAATAACAGTAAATCCTTCTAGAGATTCTGCATGTTGTTGTTGTTTGGTCCAATGTGTAACATCTCTTTCTTATCCAGTTTTAAAAGAAGAATCATTTCGGTCATCCAATCTTTGACATTTTTAACACACTCTGTTAGCTTAGATCATTTAGACGTTTTGTCTGCTTTTGGCAGGTTATTGTTAATAGTTGTACAAAAAAAAAAAATAGCTATGATTGCTGTGATTGATTTTTATTATATAAGTCTTTAAGAAACATTAAAAACTGAAATGTGAAACTAATAGCCATAAATCTAAATGTCATGTTCCAAATTTGAAGTTGATGTCTCAAAATATGAGCTCTTAGTAAGATTTTGAACAAACACAGCGGTGGATTTGTGATTCCCAGTACAGTATAATTTCTCTCTCTCAAACATTACAAGCTGCGCACACAAACAGAACACACTCCATACTAACATGATTATTGACTCTATAATAGACTCACATTTACAGAAGCAGAAAACAGGAAACTTAATCATAGTCAATTTTAATTTTGAAGCCTTGCCGACAGAATAAAAGTCTATTAACAAATATTGTATCATGTTATGGTTAAATGATCCTAGCATTAAAAATCACAGTTTTAATGGGTTTCAATGAGGACATTTTTGTCCTTAAGGTCCTGAGAGGAACACATTTTTTGTACCTAGTGTAAAAAAGATTTATTAAAGGAAATGAGGGTGAAATATTAAAATTCCAACAAAATGTCTCCAGTTAGAATTAATACAGGCAAAATTATAAAAAAAAAAAAAAAAAAAAAAAATGGCCAAAAATATGGATAAGATTGCACAAGGTTTAAAAGAGGACAAACACTGCAATCAGCTTCATTTTCTCATGATCTAATCTAGAGTTTCTCTCTCTGTACTAGAGACCAGTGAGACCCAAGCTAATAAAGCATCTCTACCGATTCTCCATGCCGGCATATACACACACACACACACACACACACACACACACACACACACACACACACACACACACACACTTCTGTTTCTACATTACTGGACCTGTTCAACAAAGTGTGCAGAACTAATTTGAGACTCTTTTCTTTTCTTTCCCCAGGTCTCCCCTCCTGAGTGTTTTTCAATCAATGGATTTCATTATTTATTTTTTTAGCTTTGTTTTAACCCCCTCCCCTCATGTCTTAATTTATTACCCCTGATTTTAGTGAACTTATTATATGAATGTTTTTTATCTCCCTGCCCTGTTTATTTATTGATCTTAATAAAATCATTTTACATCAGATCATATCTCTGTATGTTTGTGTATAAGTGAAGAGTGAACTAAGTGTGGATGACTACAATCATTCCAGCAGATCTGATAAAGTCCTCAATCACAGCACTGCAATAAATCACTCACATCCATTCATTCATACAGTAAACACACAGATCAAAGACAATTAAAGGCTGAGTTCAGACAAAAATGAAGATAAATTCTCAAAGGATCGTTTCTCCTCAAATGAATGAAAGCTGAGTTGTGTTTTCTGAGTAACAGTGAGAATCTCTCTATTGTTGGTGTTTCTAACAGTAGCCTGGACTCATTCAGACCCATAGAGTCATTGGATTTAAGACAGAGAACATCAGAACTATTATCTGTGATCAGAGGATGGGGTTTTACACAGAGATCATGAGGAGGAGATCACTGTTCCAGAGATGAATCTGCTGTCAGAAACATTTCACACTAAACTCCATTCCTTTCATTGTTAACACGTCATTTGATTCTTATTTTTGTTTAAATACTTAACATGCTAAAAGAAACTACTGTATGGTTTTCTACTGGGTCATTTGGTGCTTTAAAAGGTAATTTCACAAACAGACGCTCACAGACAGTGTCAGTGTAGTGGTAAGTCATGAGTGCTAAACTAGCCTTTTTTACTGATTGATTTTTTTTTTTTTTTCCTCAAGGCAGACATAATCAAAGCAGCTGCTGAGAAAAACAGATTATGGAATCATCGGGGAATCTAGAAACTTCAGGTCTACCCAACAGTAAGAATTGAAACCAGCTTAAAGGGAAAAAAGGGCAAAGATGAAGAGCTGAACGCGGTCTTGAGCGAGTCACGATCTCAGCGGGTGAAGCTACTGCCTAAGAAGACCAAAGACCCACAGGAACATCAGCAACAATGTTCAATCCCATTGAATGTGAATGCTTTTAATTTATTAAACTTGTTTTCTTAGGTCTGCCTGGTTCTGGTGTTTTTTTCAGTTTTAGTCTTGTTTGACTGAGTGCTTCTGTAGTCCCACATGAAGTCTAAACTAGCCTCAACTTGGTCTCATCTGTGTCTTTTAGGTCCTTTATGCTTGTGGTCTTCAAAGATTAACTGTGAACAGATACTCTGACCTCAAGCTTGTGAAACTTAAAGCTTTGTGCTTTCTCTGAACTTTTGAACCCACTGGTTGCTCCTATATGGCATTTATCTTAAGTCTGTTAAACTTTATTTCTGTCATTTGGTGTTTTAAAATGACAACACAGACCAGCTTTCCTTGATATGGTTTCAAGAGCACAGTGAAACCTTAATTGTAAAATCTCCAGTGTTTTAAATAAAGGCCTCGTAATGATTGTGAAATGATGCTGAAATGTGAGGAGAGCTGCTCAATGATCCGGATCAGTGTTGATCACAGTCACGCTGGAGTCTCTTCTGTTGGAAAATGAGTGTGATGAAAGCCTGAACTTCATCCAAACATCAAGAGACACATCTCTACTGAATCTACAAAAGAAACAAACTCAAGCCCTCAAAAGAAGAGCATCTTTCTGACTCTTTTCTTTCATTCATCTTGTCTTTCTTCAAACACACATTGACTCAATATTGACTCTCATTCCTCATCACACTCTCAGACTCCTTTCTCTTCCAGTCAGAAACAAATTGAGCTTTTCTAACGTCTCTCATTGATGTCAAACACCTGCTGACACTAATTAAACCTCGTTAAGATCAACTCATTAACTAACACTTCATTAAGTGATGGAGAAACAGAGCTCTTCCAAAACCTTCAATCAATCGAACCCAAATAAATCAGTGTTTGGAATCGCTGGCGATGTCTGCTGATCAAAACACTGGAAATCCAGTAACAAATTCACCCCATAAATATAAATAAATCTAAATAACACCACAAAACAGTTGGACATGTTTCCATGGAATATATTCAATGAAATATAAAAATAAAAATAATAAAAATATCAGTGTTGTATTTGGTAAATGTTTGAAGTTTAATGAATCTGTGTTTGAAAAGCGTCCATCACTAACTTCACTAAAGAGTCAGCAAACCAATCATAAGAACATCAATCTGCCATAAAGCAGGGTTTGGGCCACATATTGATTGACTCACATGTTCAAAAAGCCTCATCAACGGTAAAGTACACTAATAGAACATTACACTATAGAGTTTAATTTCAAAGCTGAGAAGGATACCTAAAAGTGGAACACTGTGATAAACACCAAGAAGACAAGTGTTTTTAATGGAGGAGAGACTTCAGTTCACTGAATCAACTGTTCATTTAATGAATCCACATCCCATCGGTTCACCCCTTCCTTCACAGAAGCTACGGTAGCCGACACAGGATTAAGATGTCCTTGTTTTAGACAGCAAAGAATAATAAGGTTTCTTTTAAAACGTAAATTAGGGAATTATATTTACTTATTTATTCAGTAAAGCGATGCTGTTGTGAATATTACTGTTATTTGTTCATCATTATGTCACTGTTTCTTTCCAAGAACAACAGTGATGAAATGCGATCTGTAGAGCAGTTTGTCTGTTTAGGGCTACTGTAGAAACATAATGGAGACTTCCACCCCTGAAAACATAGTTATGTATATTATATTGCATTTCTGTCTAGAGATCGTCTCAAATATTACACATTGCACCTTTAATTCTGCTCCTGCAAACATTCTAATATTGAATTACATTTCCGCACATCACGGAATCATTTAAATCACTTCAGATTCAGCTCGTATTGGATGTAGGTGCATCTTTTCCACTGAACTGGGCTAATTTTCTCCCATATGTTAAAGTTTTGAAATATTGCATGAATTCCATTTGACTGAAATGCTTGAATTGAAACATTTAGCATTCTCCTTGTGATAAAACTGTGGTAGATATTAGTTTTGTGAAGGATAGCCACTGTAATAGGAAGCTTTTTTTTTTTTAGCTTTGGTATAGAAATTATATATTTTGATACCAAAACTAGAAAGAATATCACATTTTAAATTTCTGGATATACGGTTTGATGAAAAACTCACGTTTGAAATATACATTAAAAAATTGGAGATGAATGTAAAAAGGTATTGAAAGTAATGAGATGTTTCTTGGGGAAGGAGTGGGGGCTGAGAAGAAGGCACTGAGAAGCATATCTACAAGTTTGATACGATCGGTATTGGATTATGAGAGTATAGTGTGTCAGTCTGCTGCTAACAGTGTGTTAAAAGAGGTGGACAAAGTTTAGTGTAAAGCATGTAGATTATGTACAAGGGGTGATGAGATCTACACCAACTGCAGCCTTGCAAATCAAAGTGGGAGAAATGCCTTTAGAACTTAGAACAACTGAACTGTCATCAAGAAACTTGGTCGATATATCAGAACATAATCAAGAACACCCGGCTAGGATCGTTCTAAAACTATTCTGGGGAAAAAAGGAAAGAAAGAAATCAAAATCTTTGGACGGGAAGTACCCAGAGTGGTAAAGAAGTGAAGAAGAAACTCCAATAAGCTCCACAGTTCCATTGACAAATGATTATGGCTTTGTTCAAATATATTCTGATGCCTCAAAAAACATGGAAGACAATGGCATTCATTATCCCATGATTTAATGTCAGAGTCACTGAAAGAATCACAAATATACTGACAACATCCTCTGGTGAAATGATTGCATGTTTATTGGCATTGCAATGGATGGAGGAAAATAAACCAATGAGGACACTCATATGTTCTGATTCAAGTTCATTTTTAATTACAATTAGAACATTTCATTCTGAGAGCAGAGATATATTGATTGAGATTCTTCAAACAATGAAGAATTCAGTAGGAATAAAAGGAAATGAGTTGGCAGACGAATATGGAAAGGAAGCAACAAAGAAAACAGACATTGATGTGCAGATAAAGAATAGCAAGACTGAAATGAAGTGCTTAATCAAACAGGTAAAGAAGAGATGGCAGAATTAACGTGAAGAAAGAAAGAACATGGATATTGTTTGATAGCATTCAAAGAGCTGTTGGTGAATATAGAGGACGAGGAAGAAACAGACATGAGGAAACTATAGTCTCAAGGCTTTGATTTGGTCATACTGCTCTTAATAACAGTTTGAAGAGAATGGGTAGACATGAGACTGGAAAGAGTGAATATTGCAATCTGGAGGAAAATGTAGAACATATTATAGTGAAATGTCCAAGATACAACCAAGAAAGAAAAAGACTGATTGCTGATCTCAAGACAAATACAGAGGAATTTGATTAAAATAGGATTAAATTTGAAGTGATTAAAACTTTTTAATGCATTATTTAAAGGACACTGGTTTATATAATTAATAGAATACAGTAAACTCATAGTTTATGATCCTGACACACTCCTAATCACTAGGGGGCAGTAATGCACGTACAAGTTGTATGTCATCCACCAACAGAACATCAATAAAAGAACTACGAGCTAAATCGGAGGGAAAAGGAGAAAAAAAAAATGGACGCCCACATCATCGCGCAGTTGTTTTCCTTCGGCCAAAAAAAAAGGAAAGGAAGTGGAGTTTGTTGAGGAGATAAAGGATGGTCCGGACCACAACCCCAGGTAACACATCTAGCTCTGAGCTGAAGTTTCTCTGGACAGCTGCTGTTTCTGTAAACTGTTGATCATCAGTAAAGTCAATCTGGCGTTGAGGCTCTTGACTGCACTGCTAGTGTGAGCATCACATCTTTAGTCCTGCAGGATTGATCAGATTCATGTTTATCATTCCCATTTGATCTTCACATCGTTTGTTTTCCAGTCAGATAAAGGAAGAAACCGTTCATTTGTCACATTATCGACCCCGTTCAACTCCTGTGGTTTTTCATATTTTATTGTTTCCATCACACGTTGTCATAATTGATCAAATGGAAGTAAAGCAGAATGAAGATCAGCCTCTTTTCCACATCACTGAATACTCAATATTAATGACACAAACTTAGTGTTTATTGCCTAAAACCATAGCTCTGACTGCTGCTGGGGTAAATGTGTTTATTAAAGAGTAGACTAATGCTATGAGCTCACTCATATTTCTGAAATAAACACATATAATAGTCTGTTTGTTTGGCAAGAGTCTATTAGCAGCAGTGAACCTGTTAGTGATGGACGCGTTTGAAGCACTTCCACACTTTTGTGAATCCATTGGTTTGAAACAGTGGATCGGAGCACGTGTCAAACTACCAAAGTCAGCTGATTTCAGTAAATGTGTTTTGGTTATGTCGGAACTGGTTTGAACCGTTTTGTTTGGTAATTTCAATGGTTTGTCGATGGGGGCGATCTGTGTAAACCAGTGAATCATGAGAGACATTTTAATGGGTTTCAATGAGGACATTTTTTGTCAGTAAGGTCCTGAGAGGATCAATTTTTATTTAGTGTAAAATAGATTTAAAGGAAATGAGGGTGAAATATTAATATTCCTACAAAAATACACAACTGAGCCAAAATGTATGCAGTTAGAGTTAATACAGGCAAAATAAGAAACAAAACAAAAATGGCCAAAAATATGGATAAGATTGCACAAGGTTTAAAAGAGGACAAACACTGCAATCAGCTTCATTTTCTCATGATCTAATCTAGAGTTTCTCTCTCTCTGTACTAGAGACACGACAGAGGACCGAAAATCCTCAAACATGTGTGCAGATATGCCATGCCTGCACTAAGGTCCTTTGCTGCGGAAATGCGGACTGAATTTAATGTCCCGCTGATGGGCGAGATGGGCCTCCCCATGCACGGAGGTACACACACACTCATGTGTTCAGCACAGAATCATCTGGACTCCATCACATCGGTGTTTCTACTGTCGGCTCTGGCCACATTTCCATTTTCACTTTCAGGTTTGATCGGGTCTCCTTGGAGCCAGCAGACAGGTTTTTTGGCCTGCCATAACATTTAAGACATTTAAATCAAATTTTGTTGATGGCTCATCCGGACTCCCTCTCAGTCAAACAAGAGTTTTTACTGACAATAGAGACGTCAGCCAAATGTGGAAAGGGTCAAATATGGTCAAGTGTGTGAAAGCTTGTGCTGTTCCTGTCTGACTCACATCTTTCTCCTCCCTTTTCTTTCTCTCTGTCAGATTCAGCGTGAGGGTGAGGGTCGGGGAGGAAGTGTACTCACCGGGAGTGGGTAATAGAAAAAAAAAATCCAGGGAGGCAGCAGCACAGAATGCCATGGATGCCATCAAGAGGATGGAAGAGGAGGAACAGGTGAGAGCTGCACTAAAAGCACAGCCAGAGTCTGATGACAGAGAGAGAAACAGGAAGCTCTAGCAACATGGAGATTGAGAATCAGTCGTAGAATTCAAAGAGTCTCCACTCAGACAGAAACTCAGTTTGAGCTCCGCGTTTCTCTCTGCTCCTGTGATGTTCAGCTGATATGATCCCCAGAGTTTGTTTGTTTTCTAGAGCGCTTTTCACAATACAAACCAAAATCACAATACTAATTAAAGTTTCTACATTACTGGACCTGTTCAACAAAGTGTGCAGAACTTATTTGAGACTCTTTTCTCTTCTTTCCCAGGTCTCTCCTCCTGAGTGTTTTTAAATCAATGGATTTTATTTATTTGTTTATTTTTACTTTGTTTTAACCCCCTCCCCTCATGTCTTAATTTATTACCCCTCCTTTACCCTGATTTTAACAAACTAATTATATGAATGTTTTTATCTTCCTGCCCTGTTTATGTATTGATCTAAATAAAATCATTTTACATCAGATCATATCTCTGTATGTGTGTGTATAAGTGAAGTAAAGAGTGAAATAAGTGTGTGTCCATCATGGAAGAGATGGGTGACTACAATCATTCCAGCAGATCTGATAAAGTCCTCAATCACAGCACTGCAATAAATCACTCACATCCATTCATTCATACAGTAAACACACAGATCAAAGACAATTAAAGGCTGAGTTCAGACAAAAATGAAGATAAATTCTCAAAGGATTGTTTCTCCTCAAATGAATGAAAGCTGAGTTGTGTTTTCTGAGTAACAGTGAGAATCTCTCTATTGTTGGTGTTTCTAACAGTAGCCTGGACTCATTCAGACCCATAGAGTCATTGGCTTTAAGACAGAGAACATCAGAACTATTATCTGTGATCAGAGGATGGGGTTTTACACAGAGATCATGAGGAGATCACTGTTCCAGAGATGAATCTGCTGTCAGAAACATTTCACACTAAAACTCCATTCTTTTCCTCATTAACACATCATCTGATTTTCACTCTGTTTCTTATTTTTGTTTAAATACTTAATGTGCTGAAAGAAACTACTGTATGGTTTTCTACTGGGTCATTTGGTGCTTTAAAGGTCATTTCACAAACAGATGCTCACAAACAGTGTGTCAGTGTAGTGGTAAGTCATGAGTGCTAAAGTAGTCTTTTTTATTGATTGTTTTTTTTTTTTTTTTCCTTAAGGCAGACATAATCAAAGCAGCTGCTGAGAAACTTCAGGTCTACCCAACAGAAAGAATTGAAACCAGCTTAAAGAGGAGTCTTGAGCGAGTAACAATCTCAGCGGGTGAATCCCATTGAACGTGAATGCTTTTAATTTAATAAACTTGTTTTCTCAGGTCCGCCTGGTTCTGGTGTTTTTTTTTTTTCAGTTTTAGTCTTGTTTGACTGAGTGCTTCTGTAGTCCCACATGAAGTCTAAACTAGCCTCAACTTGGTCTCATCTGTTGGAAAATGAGTGTGATGAAAGTCTGAACTTCCTCCAAACATCAAGAGACACATCTCTACTGAATCTACAAAAGAAATAAACTCAAGCCCTCAAAAGAAGAGCATCTTTCTGACTCTTTTCTTTCATTCATCTTGTCTTTCTTCAAACACACATTGACTCAATATTGACTCTCATTCCTCCATCACACTCTCAGACTCCTCTCTCTTCCAGTCAGAAACAAATGGAGCTTTTCTAACGTCTCTCATTGATGTCAAACACCTGCCGACACTAATTAAACCTCGTTAAGATCAACTCATTAACTAGCACTTCATTAAGTGATGGAGAAACAAAGCTCTTCCAAAACCTTCAATCAATCGAACCAAAATAAATCAGTGTTTGAAATCGCTGGTGATGTCTGCTGATCAAAATAAACAAATATAAATATTAATTACACCACAAACCAACTGCACATATTTTTATGAAATATATTTAATGCAATAAACAATTAAATTAAAATGAAAAACAAATGTTGTTGTAAAATGTCTGTTAATTCTTATTTTGTAGAGCTTTTGTGTTTAATTAGGCAAACTAGATCAGTTAAGAAACAACTAACAGGGGAAAAAAAGGCCAAGAAAACTTTTATTAAATTAACATGTGAAATGTTCAAATAAATGACAAAGGATGATCCGGCAAAACCAGAGACTGGCGCTTTAGGAGCGCATTTCTGTGACCCTATTTAATTTATTGATTTATTTTATATTTGTACGAGGAGTTGAAGTTCGAGGAGGTGCATCATAAGAAGCCTAAGATGTATCTTAAGGAAGTCTAATCGAATCACTTTGAAGAGAACACAAAAGCAAATGAATCAGTGTCTCTTCTTCCTGCAGTGATGTGTTTAAGAGCTGCAGTAATACTATCTAAGTCACTGGGAAAACACTCTTAAGTTTTGATTTTACATTATGCCCCATGTGAATTCTGGCTTGTGTTATTGGTAGAGCAGACGGAATTGTGGCATTAAGACATCTTTGAAAAGCATGCAGTGTGAACCTAGATTCAGCGGCTGCAGAGTTTGGGAGCTAAATACAAAAAGGATGAGAATTCTGATTTCATTAAAAATGATAAACATCTTGTTTTTGTGATGGACATAAATGCAAAATATCTGGCTTACACATAACACACTATTCCATTTCTATAATTCAAATCTGTGAAGGATTGTTAGGCTGTAGTAAATAGATTACTTAGAGATCCTCTGGCTTGCTTCGCTTGGGACACTTGTTTTCAGCGTTATCGTCGACTTGATTGCACAGATACTATTTGAACTGAACTGATGATTCATCACTGTTTTCTCTGGAGCATTCTACAGTCAAGCCTGAAATTATTCATACCCCTGGCAAATTCTGATTTAAAGTTACTTTTAAATTTTACTTTTAAATGACACAGGTTTCTCCCAAAAGATGATAAGGCGATGTACAAGAGGCATCATTGTTGAAAAAAATATTTCTCAGCTTTTATTTACATTAGAACAAAAAGTGGCATGTTCAAAATAATTCTTCCCCTTTGCAAACTGTCACAGACTATGGGCTTAACTCACCAGTACAGCGATGAACAAGTACAATGAAAGCCTGCTGAGGCGTTAGCGGCAGCACGTTTTCATTAACCAATAATATGATTTGTGGGTGGGGTAACACATGTAGCCCCGCCCAAGGTGCAGCACCCCCCCGTTCTGCAGGCTGCAGCCAGGTCCTTCTCAAATGTGTTTGTGATTTGAGGGGGTGCTGGTTAACAAGAGAGGGGTGTGGTCCTTTGGTGGTTTCAAAAAATGGCTTATACCTGCAAAGTATTTTTTCAGGTCTTAGTTCATTTAAATTAAGCAGCTTTTATAAAAATGCCATAAAAGATGTGCATCTTGAGACAGAACAATGGCACTGATATATATTACAATATGTTAGAGCAAAATATTTTTAGTTGAGACAGCTCAAACAGTTTAGTCTCTTAAGCATGGTTGTTAGAACCGATCGGTTACGATAACTTGCTCTGACAGATCTTAAAATGTCATTGCCATTGCTTTGTCTCAGATGCACACCAGTAATCCCCCTTCCCCTGCATTTTATAAAAGCTGTTTAAATATCCGAATTTAACTAAGGTCTACTCCTGATTTAAGCTATGCCCTGTCTGTGAATCAAGGCCTATATGTTTTGAAGTCACCAAAAAAAAAAAAAAAAATTGTTATTGAATTATTTTTAATAATAATTTTACCTGAATGCAAATGTTATTTTCTCATTCAAATAGACTATTATTTTTAATGCAAAAATAAACATATTTGCATCAAACTGCAGGATGTTGTTCACTTGTGACTTATTGATTCAAAACCATATTAATTACAGTTCTGCATGTTCTCTGATGGAAAAAGCAAAAAGCATGGTTGATTTGATAATGTTTCTATGCTAATTCAATGATTTGAGTTGAAGAAATTTTGATTCTATGACCTTGATCTATTTTTCATCATTGAAATAACATTATTTTTGGGTGCAAAACTGATGAAAAAAACATTGTTAAATTTCAACATTGATCCATCGATAGTTTGATTGATGCATTAGCATTGATTCAATATTGATTCAGTGTTGGTCTGCTATCTGGGAGGGTATATTTCAGCAAAATAAAAAAATAATTAAAATAAAGAAATACTCCAGCGCAGTAGAAGGCGCTATGAACCTAGAACCTTAGTTTGTCACCTGCAGGTAAACGCATAAAAGAAGAGACTGGGACGTTGTTAAAAACAACGGCGGGAAAATGCAGCACGCAACAGCCAAAATACACATTTACGGACAGAGGAAAGGCCTGAATGTGGATTTTATTAATGTGGGGCACTCCGGACCTCCACATTCACCAAGGTAAGGCATATAGACATGGACTTTTTCTGTGAGTTTGCAGCTGGAAACTGTTGATCTTCAATAAAGTGAATCTTGAATTTGTTGATTTCTTGATAGATGTTGATTGCATTGAGCAGTCTGGATTGCTAGCGTTAGCATGTTGTCTTAAGCCTCACCCATACACAATGTTCAAATGCAGAGCAGCTAAAGTTTAAGTTCCGAGGCAGATCGCCAGCAACAGCAATATTAGGAAGGTTACGATTTGATCTTGTGATTTAAGCCTGTTTTAGGATGATTTATACGCGACTCGTTCTTCTTATGAGTCCTAAATTTAGGACAGACACGCCCATTATTTTTAAGATTTTCTCCTGAATCGACAAGTTATGAGCTACTTTTACCTCCTTTTTAAATGTGCCTTTTAATGCTGTTGATCTCCAGTACACTCATTCAGGGACTGCTAGTGTAAATTGCCAATGGCATGCACACAGTGGTGGCGCTTGGCAAGGCTATAGCCCCATCAGAAATTTGCTTAACCTAAATATCTGGCCTATAAAAAAATTATATGGGGAGGTGTCAAGCAACACAAGCAAGCAATGCGCAAACTTTGCGCAAGAGAGAAAGTGAAGAAAAAACTCTCATACATAAAAATGATAGCTAAAAAAAAATAACTATCAGGGGGAAGCGCTGATAACGACTGACACAAGTCCTCCATCACGAAAAAGCAGAGGAATCTTTCTTAGATCTCTTTCATCTTTCTCTCTCTTAGATTCAGATACGCGTGAAGCTGGGGGAGGAGCTGTTTCCAGTGGCTGAGGGGAGGACCAAACAATGGGCCAAGGAAATGGCGGCCCAGGCAGCTCTAGAAGAGCTTAAAAAACGAGGACCGCTGCCGGAGAAGGTAAGAGAAGGAGTAAACTACAGAAAGATCGTGATGACAGAACCCTGAAGCTTTATATCTGATTCTACATTACTGGACCTGTTCAACAAAGTGTGCAGAACCAATTTTTTGAGACTCTTTTCTTTTCTTTCCCCAGGTCTCCCCTCCTGAGTGTTTTTAAAAACCAATGGATTTTTTTTATTTATTTTTTATTTTTTACTTTGTTTTAACCCCCCCTCCTCTCATGTCTTAATTTATTACCCCTCCTTTACCCTGATTTTAATGCAATTATATGAATGTTTTTATCTCCCTGCCCTGTTTATTTATTGATCTTAATAAAATCATTTTACATCAGATCATATCTCTGTATGTGTGTGTATAAGTGAAGTAAAGAGTGAAATAAGTGTGTGTCCATCATGGAAGAGATGGGTGACTACAATCATTCCAGCAGATCTGATAAAGTCCTCAATCACAGCACTGCAATAAATCACTCACATCCATTCATTCATACAGTAAACACACAGATCAAAGACAATTAAAGGCTGAGTTCAGACAAAAATGAAGATAAATTCTCAAAGGATTGTTTCTCCTCAAATGAATGAAAGCTGAGTTGTGTTTTCTGAGTAACAGTGAGAATCTCTCTATTGTTGGTGTTTCTAACAGTAGCCTGGACTCATTCAGACCCATAGAGTCATTGGCTTTAAGACAGAGAACATCAGAACTATTATCTGTGATCAGAGGATGGGGTTTTTACACAGAGATCATGAGAAGGAGATCACTGTTCCAGAGATGAATCTGCTGTCAGAAACATTTCACACTAAACTCCATTCCTTTCCTCATTAACACATCATCTGATTTTCACTCTGTTTCTTATTTTTGTGTAAATACTTAACGTGCTGAAAGAAACTGCTGTATGGTTTTCTACTGGGTCATTTGGTGCTTTAAAGTTAATTTCACAAACAGACGCTCACAGACAGTGTCAGTGTAGTGGTAAGTCATGAGTGCTAACGTAGCCTTTTTTATTGATTGATTGTTTTTTTTCCTCAAGGCAGACATAATCAAAGCAGCTGCTGAGAAACAGATTATGGATTCGTCAGGGAACCAAGAAACTTCAGGTCTACCCAACAGAAAGAACTGAAACCAGCTTAAAGAGAAAAAAGGGCAAAGATGAAGAGCTGAACGCGGTCTTGAGCGAGTCACGATCTCAGCGGGTGAAGCTACTGCCTAAGAAGACCAAAGACCCGCGGGAACATCAGCAACAATGTCCAATCCCATTGAATGTGAATGCTTTTAATTTAATAAACTTGTTTTCTTAGGTCTGCCTGGTTCTGGTGTTTTTTCAGTTTTAGTCTTGTTTGACTGAGTGCTTCTGTAGTCCCACATGAAGTCTAAACTAGCCTCAACTTGGTCTCATCTGTGTCTTTTAGGTCCTTTATGCTTGTGATCTTCAAAGATTAACTGTGAACAGATACTCTGACCTCAAGCTTGTGAAACTTCCAAAAAGTTTTTGCACTTTCTATGAACTTTTGAACCCACTGGTTGCTCCTATATGGCATTTATCTTAAGTCTGTTAAACTTTATTTCTGTCATTTGGTTTTTTAAAATGACAACACAGACCAGCTTTCCTTGATATGGTTTCAAGAGCACAGTGAAACCTTAATTGTAAAATCTCCAGTGTTTTAAATAAAGGCCCAATTGTTCAGTAATGATTGTGAAATGATGCTGAAATGTGAGGAGAGCTGCTCAATGATCCGGATCAGTGTTGATCACAGTCACGCTGGAGTCTCTTGTGTTGGAAAATGAGTGTGATGAAAGTCTGAACTTCATCCAAACATCAAGAGACACATCTCTACTGAATCTACAAAAGAAACAAACTCAAGCCCTCAAAAGAAGAGCATCTTTCTGACTCTTTTCTTTCATTCATCTTGTCTTTCTTCAAACACACATTGACTCAATATTGACTCTCATTCCTCATCACACTCTCAGACTCCTTTCTCTTCCAGTCAGAAACAAATGGAGCTTTTCTAACGTCTCTCATTGATGTCAAACACCTGCTGACACTAATTAAACCTCGTTAAGATCAACTCATTAACTAGCACTTCACTTAGTGATGGAGAAACAGAGCTCTTCCAAAACCTTTAATCAATCGAATCAAAATGATTGAGTGTTTGGAATCGCTGGCGATGTCTGCTTATTCAAATAAATATAAATATTAATTACACCACAAACCAGCTGCACATATTTTTATGAAATATATTAAATGCAATAAAAAAATTTAAAAACAAATGTTGTTGTAAAATGTGTGTTAATTCTTATTTTGTAGAGCTTTTGTGTTTAATTTGGCAAACTAGATCAGTTAGAAACAATCAACAGGAAAAAAGGCCAAGAAAACTTTTATTAAGGCTATGTTTACATTAATCCGGATACATTTGAAAACAGAGTTTTCATTTTAAAACGCTCTCCGTCCACACTAGCGTTTCCAAGCGTTTTCCAAAAGTTTCTCATCCTCACTGAAACACAGGAAAACATCAAATTCGCCTTACTGCGCATGCGTAAAGCCTCCAAAATTATACAGACGTAATAAGTTTTCACGCAATTCTTCTGGCGGGATAATTTACGGAAATATCTCATCATCTACTCACGCGTCTATATCGCGCTCGTTCATATTTTATCTGAAAAGCAGTTGTCGTCATGTTTTGCAGGACAGCATCTGTGAGTAAATTTTCCGTCATCATTTTAGGACTGTAATTTGAAGAGTGTACAAGCTAAATCTCTTTAGCAGCAGTGTGTGAATAACACAGGCACAATTACTGCTGTAAACATAGATATCTATTGGTACAATATGCGTCACATGACTATAAATATGCGTCATCGTTTTCAAAAGCCCCCGTTTTCACAGTCCACACTACAACATGAAAACGGCCTTTTCTAATTTATCCACTTTGGCCGGAGTTTTTAGAAATAATCGTTTTCTGTGATAAAAACGGGGTTTTCGTGTAAATGAGAGGCCAAACCGCAGGGAAATATCTGCGTTTTCCCTTCGTGTAAACGGGGCCTAAATGAACATGTGAAATGATCAGAAAAAATGCAGTTATCAATCTAAACTGCAAAACCAGAGACTGGTGCTTCAGGAGCGCATTTCTGTGACCCAATTTCAGTTTTATTTTATATTTGAACGAGGAGTTGAGGTTCGAGGAGGTGCCTCATAAGAAGCCTAAGATGTATCTTAAGGAAGTCTAATCGAATCACTTTGAAGAGAACACAAAAGCAAATGAATCAGTGTCTCTTCTTCCTGCAGTGATGTGTTTAAGAGCTGCAGTAATACTATCTAAGTCACTGGGAAAACACTCTTAAGTTGTTTTGATTTTACATTGTGTCCCGTATGAATTCTGGCTTGTGTTATTGGTAAAGCAGACGGAACTGTGGCATTAAGACATCTTTGAAAATCTTTATTACAAATGATAAACATCTTGTTTTTGTGATGTACATAACTGCAAAATATCTGGCTTACACATAACACACTATCCCATTACTAAAATTCAAATCCGTGAAGGATTGTTAGGCTGGAGTAATTAGATTCCTTGGAGTCCCTCTGGCTTGCTTCGCTTGGGACACTTATTTTCAGCGTTATCGTAGACTTGATTGCACAGATACTATTTGAACTGAACTGATGATTCATCACTGTTTTCTCTGGAGCTGTTTTATAAGATAATTTAACACATTCTACAGTCAAGCCTGAAATTAGTCATACCCCTGGCAAATTCTGATTTAAAGTTACTTTTATTTAATCAGCAAGTTTTTTTTTGACTGGAAATGATACAGTCTTCTCCCAAAAGATAATAAGGCGATGTACAAGAGGCATCATTATGGAAAAAAAAAAAATATTTCTCAGCTTTTATTTACATTTGAACAAAAAGTTGCATGTCCAAAATTTTTCATACCCTTTGCAAACTGTTTCAATCTATGGGAAAATCCAAAGTTCTATACCATTCCAAATAGTCCAAGCTGTTCTAGAGCATCCCAATTAGGAGAATCCTTCAACCCTAAGAACACCATCCCCACTGTCAAGCATGGTGCTGGGAACCTAATGTTTTGGCGGTGTTTTTCAGCCGCTGGACCAGGAACCTAATCACAGTAAACGGCTCCATGAAAAAGGAGCAATACATCAAAATTTTCAACAACAACAACAACAACATCAGGCAGTCTGCAGAGAAACTGGGCTCCAGTGGACATTTCAGCACGACAACGACTCAAAACACAGCAAAAGTGGTGAAGAAATGGTTAGCAGACAAAAACATGAACGTTTTGCAGTGGCCCAGTCCTGACTTAAATCCAATTGAGAATCTGTGGAGGAGCTAAAGATCAGGCTGATGGCAAAGAGACCCTCCAACCTGAAAGAGTTGGAGCTCATGGCTAAAGATGAATGGGCAAAAATACCAGTGGAGACATGCAAAAAGCTGCTCAGTGTAAGGAGTGAAATTATCTCCTCGTGAAACTAAAGTACGAACAGATGGCACAAAACAAAACAATAAAACTAAAAGTGGTGGGCATAGATTATTTTTTTTAATCTAGATTAATCTCACTCTAATCTTGGAATTAATCTAGATTAAAATGGCTAATTTGAATTCTGCCGAAGGCATTCAGAATATGTGTGCTACCCAAATAATGACTAAAAGTAAATCTTTGAGAACGGGTTTCATGTTACACCGTACTTTTATTTTGACAGGGTGCCGTGAAGTTTCTGTGTGTACAGCATGATATGATGCTAGTTTTCTCAAATGAAACGGTAAAAGTGACACTCACAGCAGTTTTGGAGATTGAGTTTATCTGTTCATGTGGGATGCAAATGCCAAAAATTACCGGGAGCGTCACGCGCGCTTCAGTATGAGTTTAGTAAAAGCGCATCTCCACCATTCATACATACAGAGGCAAACGGAACATACCGGATTCATATTAAAACAGTCTTTTTGCATTTCAGTTTTCACAGACACTAGTCCATATCGCGATTTGAATTAAGTGACAGACCAACATTTAATTTATGAATCCAAAAATCGACGAATTTACGTGGCATTTCGCACTATAGTACATTCGGTTTTTATGAATGGAGGACGCCATCCCGTCTGTGTTTTGGCGGAGGAGACGTAAACGCGCGACCATGTATGGGTATTCTGTAGTCTTTGGTATACATCCGCGTTAAACTATCAAGGTGAAAGTCATCATAGTTTGCGTAGTTTAGACTCAGCTCCCAACCCAACTTTGATAATAGATTAACGGCGATATTTTTTTTATCGCCCGATAAGAGTCTCACATTAACGCAGCATGTTAACGCCGATAACGGCCCACCCCTAAAAACTAATCTGAAGAAGGGATCTTCAAAGAGAGCAAACAACCCCACCCTGACCTACCCCCTTCTCTTCGCCCCTCACTCTCACACTTCTCTCCCTAAAAGCTTTTCACTAAGACTCTGATAGTCAGGTATGCATTCCTCCATGAAAATATGGAATGTCTAGAATAATCAAATTTCTAAATTAATTCATAATCGATACTTGTGATAACCTTTTGATTGGAAATACAGTCTAAATTAAAATATTCATTTGAAATTGGAGTCAGATTAGTACGGAGCCAGATTAAAATCGAAACTAAATCTTGAAGCGCTGTAAAAAGACCGAACATGCAGTAAACCTGCAACCAGATCGCTGGACTTCGTTTTCGGGCCAGTGAATCGATTCTTTCGTGAGCAATTATAGGAAGCGTTTGATTGCTGTAATAGCCAATAAAGGCTTTTCTATTGATTATTGAGAAGGGTATGAATAATTTTGGACATGCCACTTTTTGTTCAAATGTAAATAAAAGATGAGTACTAATTTTTTCCACAATGATGCCTTTTGTGCATCGTCTTATCTTCTGGGAGACGTCTGTGTCAAAGGTCCTTAACAGCTTCAAACAGCAAAATATCCAAAACCCACAACCACACTGGCTAAACAAATAAATACAGTAAACAACAGGATAAAAAAAGTTTATGTCCGTGCTTTTGGAGGCGCTGGAGGTGCGATAGTTGATTGACATGAGCGTCTTACCTTAGCCCCGCCCTCACCGAGCTCAAACTCGACTCCGATCGCCATTTGTGTGACTCAGGTGCAGACAAGAATGTCTCCGATTGAGGATGTAATCATGAACATAGCAGTCGTCATTTACCCCGGACATCTGAGCCGCTGAAGACGCAGAGGATTAACGTTACTTTCATTTTTAAAAGGAAAGTGCCGATCCTGATCTACAAATGCGTCTATGTTCGTGTGAATCATTTGTGATGCAGTTTCACCCACAGCAGAAGTGAGGATAAGGGTTTTTTATGCATCTTTACAAACAGCCTTTCTTAATAATGTGCTTGTTGGCAAGTTTCGTGGCTAAACGCAGCTAAATTCGGCTAAAGTCAACATTACGGCTCATAATCCCACATCAGAGGGGTGGGGCAAGCAGAGTTCATTTGCATTTAAAGGGACCATGCAATAAAACGAGCTGAGTTTTTGCAGAGCTGATTTTGACCAGATAAAAGGTTGTTTTTAACACCACAATTGAGAATTTTTAACCAAAGTATATAATAGACTTTTCATTAAGACCCTAAAGAATCATATGAACTTGTGGAAAACGGGCATCCGATGACCCCTTTAAGATAGATTGTGTACTGTAATATTTTATGGCAAAGAGTAAAGGACTGACAGTACTTACTAAAACATTTACAAAAACCTGTAGGGGTTTGTTTGTGTTTTACTTTTGAGATAATCTTTGAGATGGTTTATTATGCATGCAGATCACATTTTAGGATGTTAAGCTAAATCGATGAGTTTATAAATCATGTTTATTCTTTCTTTCAGTATACATTAGACATATAGAACATAATCTATTTGTGGATAAACTTATCCATAAGTCATATTCAGAGCCGGGCGTGATTGTGAAAGCTCTGATCTATATACATTTTCTATTATATATCAGTGGATAAAGGCCTATGGCACGTCACGTGTAAAAAATATGTTGTTTTAACCATATAACAGAAATTCAACATTTTACGTCTTGTTATAATTGGAAAAACATACTGTTTTTATGATGCCATTATGCTGAGAAGATATTTTTACGAGATAGCATCTCGTTATTACAAGAAAATATATCTCTTAAATTAAAGATATCCCTTTGGATGTATTTAACCATAAAACCCTTCATAATCTATAAAAACAATTTATATTCAATATTATTATATATAAAATATTAAACATTAAAATTTTATCTAAGCCTTCTCAAATATTAAAGGTTGTATCAGCGATTTCACGCCTGAAAAGTATAGTGTCACATTCAGCTGACCTTTCTTTGCGATCCGCTCGCTGCCTGCTCCATAAATTGGCTGTAAAAAAAAAACGCATCTCTGTGGTCAGCCTAGGGTCCGAGATATGCCCCAAAAAATACCAATCGGTGCTACCAACCATTCCACAGAAAAACAAACAGTCTTCCAACCAATCACCGTCAGGGGGTTGGTCTTGTGGACTTTCGCTCTGCCTCCCTCACATCCCTGCACCAGTAAGTCGAAAAGTACCTTTAAGATGAGCACCTGGCAAAAAAAAAAAAAAAAAAAAAACTTCTGATCACGACAGAAATTACAGAAATTAACTTTCCCATTATAAAGAAATATTTGACTCCTTGAAGTTTTTAACCTATAATGCCATTTGTCTAGCTGTATCAAATGTCATCTTTGTGACAATACCGTAAGGAGTAAAATTATCTCCTCATGGAATTAAAATACAGTACGAACAGATGGCATGCAACAAAACAGTAAAACTAATCTGAAGAAGGGATCTTCAAAGAGAGCAAACAATCCCACCCTGAAGTTCGCGTGATTATAGAAAAAGGGCACTCTATAGTATGGTACTGCAGGGTGTAGTCCACTTAAGAGGCTCTATAATCACTCTTCATTCTCTGAGTAAGTCCAGAACTGACGAGGTTGTGCCGTGAATTCACGAATCGGCCAGGTGAATTTCTAAGCGATACCAGGTCATTAATGAACGAATAATTGAAAGAATGGGATTTCCAGAATAATCATTTTTCTAAATTAATACACAATCAATATTTGTGATCACCTTTGATTAGGAATACAGTCTTAATTTAATGATCATTTGAAATTGGAGTCAGATTAGAACGGAGCCAGATTAAAATTGAAACTAAATCTTGAAGCGCTGTGAAAAGACCGAACATGCAGTAAACCTGCAACCAGATCGCTGGACTTCGTTTATGGGCCAGTGAATCGATTCTTTCAATACACATTTAGATTTTTTTTTCTTCACAATTTTAAATCAAATAATAAATAATTCAAAACAATGCAATACAATCCGGAAGAATACGTTCCCAGTCAAATGAAATCAACAACAACAAGTCACCTTTGCACGGAAGAGCACAACTGTGGCATTAAGGAATATTTACAGATTTTTCAGAGGTGCATAAGAACAATGTTATGAGATTAATGTGTTAAATATAAAGTTTTGAATACAGAAATATTAAACTATTAAAACTCAATTTCGATTTTAACAATTAAACTGAAACCGTAAGTAGGTGGCAGTTAGTCAAATTCTTCGTGACAAAATAATTCATTCAATC
The DNA here is from genome assembly GCF_049309525.1 of Garra rufa. Lineage (NCBI taxonomy): Eukaryota > Metazoa > Chordata > Actinopteri > Cypriniformes > Cyprinidae > Garra > Garra rufa. The sequence goes on from NC_133385.1 coordinate 875,688, forward strand.
GACTGAAAAAAGTAGATTCATTCATAAACAAAACAAGCTGGGTCTTTGTTTGGATCTGTTTTTGTTGATGAAATAGAGCACAATCAGACAACAGTGTTCCTAAAATGTAAGTCACTTAATATGAACTTTTGTATAAAACTCGTATATTGTATAAATTCAGTTTTACTTTTGCAAACGCCCTTTATATTAATTAAAAAAACCTCTCACTTGTCTTAGTTCATAGCGATCCTACAAACTTGCATTTTGAAGAGCTCCTATTATGCTATTTTAAAGGTGCCATAGAATGCATTTATACAATATTTTAAATTGTAAAGGGGAAAAAAAATCTCCAGAAACGGTTTTACAAGTCCATTTACAACCCTAGGATTTGTCCCTAGAATGAAATGCTCTGTTATTGCCTTATTTTGAAGGTTCGTGAATATTAATGATGAGCTCTGCTCTGATTGGCTGTTTCACAGAGCTGCTCATCTCTATAGCTCGCACATGGATAAAAATATATATTTAATTACGGAGCTCTAGCCGCTTTTAATATGTGGTTTGTTGAATCTGCCCACAACATTTTCCTCTCACCATTGCAATCGCATGTGCTCTGTGTAAAGTTATATTGCAGCGGTAGTGCTTACTTACCACATAAGTTTAAATGTTGTTAATATTGTTTTATGAGTCTCCTAAAATGGCTTTACATGTATGCAAGGTCAAAAACACTTTAAAAAAAATAGATATAATTTGACCTCATTTTTAAATGATTCGTAAACGACTTGTGCGAAGCAGTTTGAAGAATCAGTCTCTCTAAACCCCTCCTTTCTGTGAGCTCTCACTGCTGTGATTGGTCAACGGTGCAGTCCTTTCTGATTGGTCTACCGTGTACAGCGCGTGTTGGAAACAAAAAGCCCATTGCCATAACTGAATGACAGCCCTGGAGACTTGTCATGGTACAAACATGGTACTGATTGTACCTTACCAATTCGAGCCGGAATCTGATTATAAAACGGTTGAAGTGGCTGATTGACAACAAACTGATTCGCAAGCAAGACTGGAGAATACTTTAACTAATTAGCACGGACTACCATGGAAAGTGCTCACAATTTGCTTATATTAGTAAACCGGGCACACCTATGAGTTGTAAACTTCAACATTATATAAGTCATTACACTGTGTAAAAACCATGCACCATCCTTTACCAATACTCCAACTAATAAGACAGTCAAGCTGCATCAAGACCTAAGCAAGACCTAATGGTGAGAGAGTTGGGCTTGTAACCCTAGGTGGCTAGTGCGTCTCTTTAGATAAAGAAGTGAGGTTTGCCTGCACATCACTTACTAGATGGCCTCCGTTATATATAACATAAAAAATAAATAACTTGATTATAGGCTTCTTTAAATAAAATAAAAACAGTTAAAGGAAAACAGGAAAATGTAAAAAAACAAAAACAAAACAAAAAAACATATGGACTACCAAATCAATAAATATTCATACAGATAATAAATATTGTTTGTTTATAAATAATCTGTATTCATATGTATAATCATGTTAATAGGTTCTATTTTGTAAAACACATTTACTGCAACTGCCATAGACGTCCAAATGACGTCCAAGTTGGGTCATGGATAGACGTCCAAATAGTGGACCTAGTTTGGACGTTGAATAGATGTTCAGAATTGGTCATGGACCGACGGACCCAATATAGACATGATCTGCACGTCTATCCGACATCCAATGTTTAGTGGGTTCCTCTGTTTGTGGGTGGTCAAGTTGTTTGCGATGTAGAATGTGGGTGGACAAATACTTTGTTACTTTGTGACGTGTGACAAAAGACAAAAGATTTGATTTCCTGACAACTTGTTTCAGCAATAGTGAACAGACTCTTTTTTTGATAGACAATAGGAATAATAGGAGCACTTTAATGACTGAAGCTCTCTGCACTGCATACTGAGTCTATCAATTACATCATTTCTATACTGTGTTATAATGAACTACAAAAACTGCAGTCTGCTCTCACGATCTGTGAGGAGCAGGATGATGCACACCGATAGAGAAGCATTTCTATTGGCTGCAGTCTGCAGGTATTATGGCCAATCACAAAAGACGGTATTGCGTAGCGAACCATAGGGACAATTCCACAGCTCTCCATTGACTTTGTATTGCAGGAGAGCGGACTCCTTCTCATTTCTGACTAATAACAAAAAACAGATCAATGTCTAAAAGCTGCTATGTGACAATATGTACAGTAAACAAGCTAAAAAACCACACAACTACATTTTTATAAGCTGTTTAAGGACAAATAGTTGTGGATGTCAGGGTATTTCACGTTGGGCCATTCAGCTGGATCATTTCTGCAACAAAAGGAAGGTAAGGAAAAGGAGCACTGACATAGACCAGTAACATTTAGTTTCTCAATACATCTCCTCTTTTCAGGGTGGTGAAATAATCATTTGACATGGATAAATAATGAACGTCTAATGTTGCCCTTAAATTTCCCTCCAGCGGGCGCAGTTCTCAGAGTAATATGACCCGTTGTCCTCCACTATTGTGTTCTTAAAGTCTTGTTTTTTAGCTCGAGAGCTTATAAAAATGCAGTTGTGTGCTTGTTTACTGTACACCTAGTCTCAAAGCACCTTTTAGACATTGTTCTGCTTTTTGTTAGAAGTCAGAAATGACAAGGAGGCAGCTTCCCGCAATTCAAAGTCAATGGAGAGTGTTGTTTTCAGATGACACCCCCCCACTGTATTTCCGGCCCTGCTCATACATGACAGAGATTTGTTTTTACTGGAAATGGATTATACTACTTTGTGTAAAAATGAATGCAAATGAATATTAGGTTCATGGATGTTTTTATTAGCCTTTTGTTTCTGCATACACATCATCAGGGAAAAGTACATTTTAAGCTGACATTAATTTCAGAAGCATATACAAGAGGCTATACGTTTGTTAGTAACGCAAGTACAATCACAATCAACTTGGCAATCAATCATCAGAAGTACAGCACAAATCCTTACTGCTTTTTAGTTGTGACTGAACATGTAAACATGGACAGCAATTAAAATATTACTATTGAAAATCACATCAATGTTCTTCAAGCTTTGTAAAGATGTGTGTGTGTTCATATGAATCTACACACGCAAATGTCAGCAGTTTATTTTTCTGAAAACAAATCTACATTAAGAATCTGCAAATGTATTAAAGGTTCATTAGATGTTTTATTAAGCCTTTTGTTTTTGCACACAAATCATTAGGGGGGAAATAAAAGCTGGTGTTCATTTCAGAAACACATATGTAAGTAATGCAAGTACAATCGCAATCAACTTCGCAAAGTCATACTTCAGTATTAATTGTAATGAACACTGTTAACCATCTTCTGGCTACAGTTTCTTCAACAGTAATCCCAGTTGTCTTCATCATCTGTGTAGCACCATTTATAACGGCAACCATATTTAGCACAGGCGTTGTTGATGCGGCAGTACTTTCCATTTTTAGCCTTACTGTTCCTCAGCGGAGGGCTGCAGTAGTCCCACTCGAAGTCTGAAATAACGGCATTATAACTGGTCCTGCACCAGTAGTAGTCTCTACCATATGTGGCGCAGGGATAATCATCCAAGCACCTCTCTGTTTTATATGTGATGAGTGAGTACGGGGGTGAACACTCGATCAGCTTCTGGTCTGAGTAACACCTGTAGCCATTGAGTTTGTCCATGTAAAGGCAGGGAGTGGAGCAGCAGGGCTTGGTTTTCTTTCCTGTGTCGCATTGACAGCTGTAATCAGATTCAGAGACGCTCGAACAGAGTGAGCCATCAGCTGCAGTCTTCCTCTCTGGGACCAAAAGGCATTCAACAGCATCTGGTCCTGTGGATACCTCCCTATTTCTGAGCTCATCATGCACAATTGTTCGTGGTTCGACGTTAGTTATAACACAAACATTTCCAGCAAAAACCTTCAGGTGCTCTGCCACATCGTAGTAAGTGCTCATGCTGTCAAAGGCTATCTTTCCTGTACTCTCGTTCTGTTTGACATTTTCTTCAGGTGTGCTGTCAATGTTGAAGGTGCTTTCCACAGCGAGGTACGTGTCATTTATGCCTGAGCTCATTTCGACTGCTAGGTTCACTGGTAGATTAATTAATTTCTTAAACACCTCCATAACCTTGTTTAATTTATTATTGTCACCAAAACAATCATCAGCAAAAATCTCAATTGACTGATGGGCCCCTGAGAGCTTACTATAGAGTTTGCTGAGCTGACTGTTCAAGTCTGAGACACTCATCAGCTTTATGTCAGGCTCATTCTGCCGGTTTCTTCCAATATAGCCAAAGGAAAAAGAGTTTGTGTTATCAGGGTCTTGTTTGTAACAGACAGCCGTCCAGATGTGAGAGGGCACCGTCACTCTTTCTGGGTCTTTAGAGACTTCTCTTTGTGGTATTCGTACATTGGGATCAGGTACTGTACCTGTAACAATGTAGGCTGTTGCAAAACCACCATCCCTGGCAAGCTGCTGTGTTAAATAAACCCTTAGCGTGCTCTCACATTTATTCCAGGGAATTTGGTTAAAATGTCTATTCATAGGTGCAGCGTTGGTCAGTGTGAACGTTGCTTTACGGCCGTCACTGCATTGGAAGCAGCTGGGGTTCAGGTGTCCACGATCGTATCCGGTTTTAATGTAGTCGCTGCTAATGGCTTGATTTTCTTTATAAGCACTTTGATTATTTGGTTTCACATGAACCATATAATCAAGTTGGGATTCATGTTGAGAAAGCTGCAAAAGAAATATGTTAAATGGTCATTTCATGTGTTATTGCTTGAAAAAAAAAAAAGAAAATTCTAAATTTCAGAGAAATGTAGCATTTTTTTAGATGTATTTGCAATAACAAAACAGAATGAAGACCAGTGCTTAATTGTGTGCTTAAAGCTGGATCCTGTTCCGGAAAATGATTTTGGATTGTTGCGTTCCGGTATTTGTTTTTAAAAATCCAGCATTAACAAGTGCATTCGATCGTGACAGTGAATGCGTGCGTACAAGAATGCAAGTAGATATATTTTGAGGTTATGTATTGGTCCTCAACATATTAATGACCAATCAGCTTTCTTAAGTTCAAAATCGCTCTCATTGATTGGTGCTTCACTGCTTGCAAATCATATTTAGTGAGCAGTGGAATGTTTAGAGAGAGTGTAATAATATCAGAAATTATACCAAATCAAGTGAAATATTATAAATGTATAAACATTATAAACACTAGGCCTACAATTAAACAAATCATTTAAATGTAACGGTATTCAGAACAGAATAAGAAATGGAAAAAAAAACCCTGAAAGTAGCAGGCATTGGGCTCATTTACCTCTGTAATTCGGCACAAATGTTTTCATATTCGCAATGTATTTGAATGATAAATATTATTTATAATGTATACTAGGCTTTGTACTTACAGAAGTTTGTATATCAATGGAAAATATTGGCATAACAGCAACATGCACCGGTTATGTAAGCTACAGACTATTTAACTTTCCCAGATTAACCTAAAATGGGTTTGGATGACTATAATTTATTTTGATAATGTACAGACTAAGATGTCAAATTTGAATTGATAGAATATGTGGTGTGCGCGCGCAAAGTCGAATTCTGTAGCTGAAACAAATCACTGTTTTTTTGTCATACAGATAAGAGTTAGACATCATTCGAAACCGCAAAGTGTTTACTTTTATTTTTTCACACTCACAGTAAAAACAGAACATTTGTGCTTTTGTAAAATAAAGCAAACAAACTGTCATCTCAGTTCTCCATTTCCATTCCGGTGAATCTGTTTTAAATCTGTTAATTATTTAAGTCAGATATGTTTTGCATATTTATTCCATTCATATACAGACTATGATTGTGTTTTATTTTCATGAAAACTAATTTTATAAATGTAACTTACATATAGGCTACATTTTGAAACCTGTTTGAAAACCAGTGGCCTAGACTGTAGTTAGGTTCATGCGGAAACTTGCAAACGATGTTCTTATAGCTACAGGTAATTTAGTGACGTCACTGAATGTTCCGGGAAAACTGAAGTTGTATTATTAATGTCGGTCACAGCACCTTTTAACTGTTGTTTTGGATCCAGCAATTATTCATTTACAAAAGAAGCACTGATGAAGACCAATAATTTAATTAACTGAACATTCTTATGGAACGCAGAACTCCAATTGCTAATGAAACTTTTGTCAAAGTTCACAGTAAGTCACCTGTGGCTCGAGGTGCCATTGTTTTATCCTTCCACGGCTGCTTGAGCATTTAGGGTCCAGTGTGTAGGCGCTGTAGAGAGGGATCTTGTGATAAACCGAATACAGAGTAGCATAATAAAAGCTTCCATTTTCCCACTTCTGACAGATTTTCTTGGCATTCTGATCCATTCCTCTTGGTTCTATGCCTTTGTAGAAAAACTCTTTACACTCCTCAAAGCTATCGACCACTTTTGCGTGAGCACTGAATGCTGTCAGCACCACACAGGTGATCAGACCCAGAACAAACATGATGTGAAGCTGCTCTTGTGTTGTAGAGCAGAGACAGCAGAAGCTCAGCTGCTTTAAGCACACAGTCGCTGTCAGAGATGCTGTTGTGGGAGTGACTGAAATAAAAAAAATGAAGAATCTGATGGGACTAGTTTTAGAGCTGTCACATGTACAGAAACTTGGATTTAAAATACAACATATAGAGCAATATACTGCTCAGCAGAATACATGCAATGTTTGCAGTTTCCACTTCAGCTTTCTAATAATGTTGTTTCACTTCTACATCTGTTTTTTCTCTCGGATAGCAGTCAGTCAATGCATTAGAGCCCTGCACCAGCAAAAAACTCCAGCCCAAACCTGGCCTCAGCCCAACAACATCTACAATTTTTCAGCCTAAAGGTAAACTTTTATTATAGGCTTCAAACATAACTACCACCAGCGAGAATCAAGCCCACAAATATCAATACAGACTGTCCTTTACAGAGAAGCATAACCATGCAGTAGAGAATATAGCCAAGCAACGTGATCCAACAGCAAATAAGTGAAGATTTATGGCCTACCTTTCTTTGATGTGAAACTGGCTGCACACTCAACAATTTTAAGGCAGATTTCAAGTCCAATTTACATCCCCAAATGATCTCTAGTCACATTTGATCTCATGTCACTGTGAAACCACGGTCTCACGGTCTGGTCAAATAGTATAGTTTGCGGTAGAAAAGAAAGGAAAAGACGCGAAGTGTGGCTAAGTATGGTGACCCATACTCAGAATTTGTGCTCTGCATTTAACCCATTCAAGTGCACACATACAGTAGTGAACACACACCCGAAGCAGTGGCAGCCATATTGCTATTGCTGTGGCGTCCGGGAGCAGTTGGGGGGTTTGGTTCTTGCTCAAGGGACTCACCTCAGTCGTGGTATTGAGGGTGGAGAGAGTACTGGAAATTCTCAATCTTCACCTACAATCCCTGCTGGACCCGAGACTCGAACTTGCAACCTTTTGTTTTACAAGTCCGGCTCTCTAACCATTAGAAGTACCCTGATTGTTACTCCTATTGGGCTGCCCCAACGATCTTCATGTTTGTGGTCTCCAATTGTTTTAAAATCAGTTAAGATTTGAAAATGGTCTAATGTGCTGTCAGCTTTAAAGTAACTAAAGAACTCTTCGCCAACTGTCTAACATTAAATAATAATAAAAAAATAAGTAAATCTGTTGAACTGTAGGTATGAACAGTGGTCGCCATTCACAGTTTATTCAGAGATGTCCTCCTCTCCTCCAGCATCCTCCCTGCTGTTCCGAAAAGGCATTCACTGCTGGTGCTTGATGCTCAACAAATGACGGGCGAGTCTTGACAACAAAGGAATTGGGCTTCTCATGTCAAACATCTTTTTAATGCAGTATTTAAAAGGACACTGGTTTATATAATACAATATAGAGAAATCACATAGTTTATGATCCTGAGCCACACTCATAATCACTAGGTGGTGGTAATGCACGTTGTATGCTATCCGCTAAAAGAATTAAACCCAAAGTTAAAAAAAAGGATGAAGACGGCAAAAAAAAGGACCTTCTCTCAAAGCTGATGGCTCACTCTGCTCGAGCATGTAACCCCTACACCCGGGACCTACTCACATCCATTTCGAGCGGGTCTCAAACCCGGGTCTCCGGCATGAGAGGTGGGCACACTAACAAGAAGGCTAAAGACTGCAGCTCTAGCATCAGTCACTAGTGTGCCTCTCGAGATCAGGGGAGTGAGGTTTACCTGCACAGCACCTACCGCTGGCCTACCGTATGGTTTCACACACAAATGATCCTAATAATTTAATCTCAGCACAAAACAACAATAAAATGTGCATGTCATAAAGCTCAGGAGGTTAAGAAAGTGAGTCATAGGAAAAAAAATCACCAAAGGCTACCCTAACATTTTCAACACCTCGCTGAGCCAGGCAGTCGTCCCCATGTGTCTCAAGGTAGATTTTTCTGGAGGCAGACAAACTGTCAGTTTAAAGCTAGACTAAAGACCCATCTCTTTGACCTGGCCTACATTTGACACATTTCTATAATCCAAATCCGTTAAAGGATTGTTAGGCTGCATTAATTCTTTATTATAGTCTTTGTTAAATAATACAACTCTTAGTTCATGTTAGCTCATTAAATAACACAGTTACACTGTTCAGAAAGTGAAAGCAGTTTTTTTCACGGGGTTTTCGGGGTAACGGCAGCATTATGTTTAGCGACATCTGCAGTGCTGTCAGAGAATAAAAGTGCAAATTAATCCAGACAGTCTCTCATGTGCTCCACCACACTCGCGTCTTTGACGCAGCATACAGCCGTGTTGTGCATTGTGACCAGTTGATGGGAAAGTTATCTTAAAATGCATTTAAACTAATGAATAATTTGTTTGAAATATTTATTCTAGGTATTTTGATGTGCCCATGATAACAATATCGTTTCGCCTCTCACAACGTGACATGCTTTAAACACGCCTCTTAAGCACACAGAATAATTGTAAACATTTTTTTTTTGTAATCGCAGGTTTGGACGATTACGTAATTGTGGCATCCGTAATCGTGATCGCGATTACAGATTCGATTAATTGTGCATCCTTAACCCAGAGATGACCTCTACAGCCCTGAATGTCATCTAAATGAGCTCCAGAGACGGATCAACGATGAAGACCTCGTCACCCACCTAGATGGCCATCCGGACAAGACCATGAGAACCAGTTGAGTCCTCTGCACAATCTGACTTTGCTGCAGCCTGGAATTAAACTGCTGGCTCATCTGGCCGGAGAAGAACTGGCCCCCGATTGAGCCTGGTTTCTCCCAAGGTTTCTTCTCCATTTATATCACCTGTGGACTTTTGTTTCCTTGCTGCTGTTGCCTCTAACTTGCTTACACTTCATCTCCAGCAATTATCACACACAGTTTGAACTGAACTAAACTGGATGATGACGACAACATGACTGAATTCAGTGATGAACTGCCTTTGAACTGAAAATTGAGTGTTTACTGTTGTCCTTTTGCATTGTCATACTATTTTCCTGTTCAGTACTATAAAGCTGCTTTGACACAATCTGTATTGTTGAAAGTGCTACATAAACAAAGGGGTCTTGACTTGACTTTTTATGACCCTGTAGTGGCAATTGTTCTGTTTTAATGCTGGAGTATATTGGAGTGGTGGGCTTTCTGAGAGGGTCAAATGGTTTTCTTCATTTGCATCTCTTCACCCTGGTGAGGATGAACTCTTGTGAACCATAACGTTTTTTGTTGAACTCTAAGAAACTGTTAAGAAATATTTTTCTTGGTAGTTGTGTTGTTTCACTTCTGCATCAGTTCCAAGTTTGATCCAAAGAGGGAAGAACAACATGAGATTGAAGCATTTCACAATTTTGTACTTGTTTTGAATTATATTTGTTTGGCTTTTTACTTTCAGGTCTGGTGGACTACATGAATAAATGGAATATTTTCCCTGGGCTGAATCAGTATACCATGTACTCAGAATTGGTTACTAGTAAGAATCCTGGCTCACTACACATTTGGCTCATATCGCATTCTGCTGCAATCTCATAATACCTAGAGTTTTACAATTACCTGCAGACAGAGACCATGTCTATTAGATGAGCCCCACAGACGAGATCACAAATTAAACTGCTGGTTCGTCTGGACAGAGGAGAACCCGTTTTCTCCCAAGGTTTTTTTCTCCATTTCTGTCACTGATTGAGTTTTGGTTCCTTGCTTAGTTGGGGACACTTGACTGATTGAACACACACTACTGGGAGAGAGCTGAGAGCTGACATTAAATCTGCTTTGACACAATCAGTATTGTATAAAGCGCTATATAAATACAGGTGACTTGACTTCAATAAAGGTAAGTGAGCAAATTACTATTTCAGTCTTACAATAATTTAACAATTGGCATGTTTACAGTTCTCTGATGTTGGTTGATGGTCACAATGACATGCAAATTCTCCATACTCTACAGTGCATCTCTCTCTTTCACAAAGGCAAGCCTCTGTTTATAATTCTACTATGGTTTCGATTTATAAGTGTCGTTTTACTGTTATTTTCTCACACACAGTTTCAGTTACTAATGCTAAATGTTTGTAAATGTCTAATCAAGAATTAAGGCCACATGCTGTTCTAGGGCTGGGGCCTCATTTATAAAGACTTGCGTAGAAACCATCCTTGATTTTATCTAAGAACTTTTCTGATTTGATCGTAAGAGCGATTCAGAGAAACGAACGTACCACGAAATCCATGCGTACGCCAGTCATTCGGTTATAGATCACAAATGATCGTGGAATTGTGTGCAGCTGAATGTTCCGCCGTCGAAACGCCCCTGCTTAATTAATTAACATATAAAATGAGCTCATTCCTAAAGCAAAAACTCTGTGACAATGGCAAGTAAAAAGGAGTGCAAGAAATCAAATTATAGTGAGGCTGAACTATCTGCAATACCAGGCATTACCACAAGGAAACTGTCGTACGCCGAGCTGGAATCTGACGTGGAGATAAGTACTTTGCCACGTCAAAGACGGTTTTTATAAATCTGTACTTTGACGTGGATTTGATCGTACGAACACTCTAAGATCAAATCAGTGCGTAAGAAAGTTTTATAAATGAGGCCCCTGGACATATAAAGATGAGGAGGATGAAAGGGAATCAACAGTCGCTGCTGGATTCAACGAGAGCAAGAAACACACCGCAGGCGAGTTGGTTTGTTTGGTCTCTATAAAGTTTAATTGAAGACTGAGTTGAATGAAGCAGGTAATAACTGACAGGTTAGTCTAGTCAAAGAGTCTGACCTGTTGTTGAACTGAACCAGCGAGTATGACGATCAGTCCATTCAATCCCATCATGCATCTGGCCTCTGAATAACTGCAGGCCGCTAAAGCTCAAGGCATCCATGCATTTGGCAAAACTCTCTCACGCAGACGAACATCGGGAGCAAAAGCACTTAGTGGTGGTTTAAATGAGGAGAAACATCAGCTCAAACACATCAAATCACATCATTTGACTGCTCCGCTTCAATACAGACAATCTGTTCCTGACCAGTAAAACCTCCAAATCCCCATCAATAAAACTAAATATACAGCTTGAATGGCAGATCATATTAGCACATAACATACAGAGTTAACAGAATAGAAATCATATATTCCAGCAAACACTCCAGTATGAAACTCACAGAAACGTGTGAATATCATCGTTTAAAGTTAGCGACTGCAACAAACATTATTATAAAAATAAAAACGTTAATTGACATTCATCACAAATCACCTGCCAATGACACACAGATCTGAATGATACAGTCAAAACAAAAGCGCTTTTGTGCTCGAGAATCAGTGCCGTCACGATTCTGCTTCTGTTATGTGGTTATTAATGAACGTAATTCATGTTAATGAAGCTTTCACCATCAATTCAATCAATCTGTGTTCACCAGTGCTGGCTAGATTACTCACAAACGCTAGTCTGTTACTGTAGCTGTAATGTAATCTAGATTACTCCTTTCACTTCATGTATTCGGATTACTTTCGCATTACTTATACTACTTCTGGATTACTTTTATCATGTAATCCACAAAAAGTAAATGTAATCTGATTATGAGCATGTTAAAGCAGAATAGAATCGAATTACTAGACGTTTGGAATCTGATTACGTAATCCAGATTACATGTAATCCGTTTCTACCCAGCACTGGTGTTCCCTCAGTGTGAAATCACACTAAAACACAAATGCATTCGCAGTATTTGTTCGTCTACATCAGCTGATCATATTTCATAACATTTCTGAGACTGAAGCTCGTAGACGAACACAAACTCAAACACAATGTTCCTCACATGAACCCAGGATCGATTTTAAAATGATATCCTAATTTAAAAAAAACTAAAATCTATCACTGATATGCTAATATAAAAACAGATGCAATGCTAAATAGACAAATATCTTATAAATTATTGCATATATAATAATCCTCTAAAAGTGAATGAATGGAGTTGAATGTGAATTGTTGGTTTGCTTTGACTGTATCCGTCCACAGAAATAAGAGAAAGCCACTGATCTGACAATGACGTAAAGACTAACGCGAGACGCTGATCCGTCACCAAAACACACAGGAAGTCTGTTTCCCGTTTCCGCTCCGCCTGGACCAATCAGCGCTCAGTAAGAGATCAGAGTGTGAGATGTTGTAAGGCATATTGAACTGTTCGGACATAAAACACACGCTCTGTCCTGAATCTCCAGTCTTTTGTTCTCCAGAGCCGCGTGGGCTCTGAATATTGGTGGGTTTCATCCTGTGACAGTTCAGCTTCATTGAATCAGGATGAAACTACATTCAGAGAATCAAACTCAACAGAACCGTGAGGAGAAGCGAGAAGAAGCCGAGAGACGGAGACGCCAGAACGGCCGCACCTGCACAAACACACACAAACATCACAAAATGCTCTTATTTTACTCACTGACACAATATTAGTGGCTTTAGTAATACATTTTGTTTTCATTTTAGTCATCTTTATTGTGGTTATTGCTTTTTGGGTTCATTAGTTGAGGACTTTCAGTAATTTATCGATATGAGCACAATGACTGACATTGGTTGAGAAAAAAAATTTGACTTGAATTAAGATGAATGATCCCCTTATGTCTTTGTGTGACTTGACTGGAGTGTTTTTGTCATTATTCTTAATCAAAAATGATCAAACCTTTGAATTTGGTCAAACTGTTTAAAAGTCGTAGGTAAAAAGGTCAGTTCTTCATATATGTTCACCGGTAGGTGGCGCTGTGCTGAAACTGCTCCTGAATCTTCAGGTCTTGGCTGTTATAACACGTACCAAGTTTGCTCTGAATACGATGAAGCATTGGGGAGATATAGCCTTGTGCCATTTCGGTGTCCCCGAAACGATTGGGTCTGTTGAAACTCTTAACTCATTGCTAGCAAACTCTGAAGATGATTTAAACCAATTTTGGTGAAAACTGGCTGAACCGTTTCAGGATAAGTTTAGAAAAAGGGGAGATGTCAGCCCTTACACCCAAGTAGTTATTAGCATAAATATGAGTGCAAATTTGGACAGTTGGTGGCGCTAGAGGGTTTGAGTTAGAGACTCTAAATTTGCTGTAGTTCATGTTGAGACTGTCCTCTCTATGTGTGCCAAACTTGACAACTTTCCCACAAGCAGAAATGAGAAAACTACTGAATAAGACGTGCCCGACACATAAATATCACAACAAACTGCTAATAATTTTCTTCATTTGCAAGTCACTTTACATAAAAACATCTGGAACATGCATAACTGTACATTTGTCTAGAAGAATATTGTGTTTGAATCTCTGATTTATTTTTGCAATACTTTGAATTAAACACTCATCTGCTCTTTTGCTATCTGAACTATTTGTGATTGTGTGGTTACTTGTATTTTATGTTCCATCAGGATTATGTTCATTCAGAACAGAACTGAGTGAAAGCCAAACATCATCTAAAGTCACATGATCGTCTGTGTGTTTTCCTGAGCAATGGCTCCATCTACTGGTCATTCATGACAGTGAATCTCATCATCTTGTTCATCTTGTGTTTGCACTGATTATGCATGGATGTATGTAATGGAATGCAGTGGATAAAAGCATCTGCAAGTTCACATAGAAATAGTCATAAACTGCTTATGATTTTTCTCATTTGTAAGTCACTTTGCATCTACAAATTGCTTATATGTTCATTTTCTGTAAAGCTGCTGTGCAACAATTTGTGTTGTGAAAAGTGCTATACAAATAAACTTGAATTGAATTGATAATTGCACTATACAGCACTACATCATTTTCCTACAAGTTTGATCACAGCACATAATCATTGCAATTAGTGTTCATCATCTGTTTGATTACACAGTTACTGATTTTAACATTTATATCATATGTACATCGACTTGACATACAGTATTCACCACTGATAAGCTACTAAATATATTGTAGTAGCCTAAACTTGTGTACAGCTGCTTTGCAACGATTCGTATTGTGAAAAGCGCTATACAAATAAACTTGAATTGAATTGAATTGAATAATTGATCACATCAATCAGGATTATATTCATTCTCATTAAATCATCTGTGTTTCATCAGTAACAGCTCCATCTGCTGGTCTTCACTCATCTGCTTCATGTGGGCGGCGTTTACACTGACTGAATGCTTATCTTAAATGAAATAAGATTCACTTTGGATGCAGTCATTTGGATAAATGAACAAAAATATAATGACAAAATCTTCATTTGTAAGTCACTTTTGTATAAAAGCATCATCTCGCACTGATGTAAATGTGGTTTTACCTGCGATGCGCACTTGTGCGACGGCTCCGTCTCCTCCTTCGCTGTGCGCGCGCACCTCCACCAGGTAATCGCCCTTCTTCATGGGCAGATCGATGGACTGCTTCACTGTGGTGTACAGCACGCCGTTGGTCTGCCCCTCTGGCCTGTACAGGACCTGAGTGAGAACAGCACAACATCAAAAGCTGAGCGAACCTGTGAGATTTACACACAAGTCATGCAATTTTATAATGCCGTTTGCACAGGATTCGGTGAAGCCAAGATAAAGACTAAGCCATCGATATCAACAACATGCATCATCCATCTTTGCACTGCAGAAGTGGCGCAGAAGCTGCATCTGAAGTTTAATGCAGCTCGGAGATGACATGAATGCATTTACGCTGCAGTTACAATTGCATGTATAACGCTACCAGAATAATGTTTCAAATACAAAATATACTGAACATAGAACAATGAAATGATACTTTAACCACCACATGTGAACATATAACCACCACTTAGTAGTGGCAAATCACACAGTATTTTAGATGTGAATCACTGATTTAAGTGCTATTTCTGCCATAAAATAGATATGCTACAAATACTAAGAGCATTTTAGAATTCAGAAAATGTCTTGTAAATTGCTTATTGAATCACTAGCTTTGTTTCCATTACCCTTAAAATTGGCCAAATTCAAACTGCGAGTTGAAAATATGCCTAATAGAAATGCGTCAATTGCGCAAAAACTTGCATATATCGCAAAAAGATTCCAGGCTCACTTCAGGTGGTTTTTCAGGCAATTCAAAAAAGGAAGATTTTGCAAAACAGCGATGGAAAAGTTTTCGCATTTACAGGTCACATTCAATTAAATATAGCCAAAATCCCACAATAATCTGTTGCCATGACTTATTGCGATAGGAAAAAAATATTTCAGTTGCATAACATCGGTTAATGGAAACGCTGTCATTTTGCAATACTTTATAAACCACAATTATAAAACAGAGCCAAAGTTTTGCACAAATCTGTAATGGAACGCACCTACTGACTCATTTCCATTCATTCTTAAATACTGAATAATGTAGGACCGTGTTGATCAGTAATGCAATGATTGGCAAAATAGAGAAAAACAGTCCATAATAACAATATTGTATCTAAAATGTACGTCATTTAATAGTAACTTGAACATAACATAAACAGTTTTTGATTTATTACTAAATACCATTGTATAAATTATAAAACCACAATCTTAATAGGAGGACAAATGAGTCTGTGTTGGCAGGTGAAAATAGTGCTTCAAAATCAGACTGTCCAATGTAAACCCAGATGGATGGCCACACTAGCAGCAGATTATATCAGAAACTTTGTATTTACAAGTGTCTTTGAGTATATTGTCCACATTCAGCCTTGAGTAACTTGAAGCCCTACTTCTAAAAACAAATAGATATAAACGTTCAAACTTCAGCTCATATTTAATGAGCTATTCGTATGCATAATAAATTTGAACTCCATGAACACAAAACACATTCAGAGACTCCGAGAAACCCTCGTTTTTCTGACCTTATATCCCTCCACCGTCGACTCGTTGGCCAGCGGCTCCACCTGCTCCCAGGCGATGTTGATCGTCGTGCCGCTGTAGTTCATCTTTGTGCCGATGATTTTAGGAGGCCGACTAGGAGCTGAGAGAAAAAACACAATCAAATGAATCTAAATGTATGTTATTGGTATTATTGTACAAAAGCCAAGTAATTGAAAATAATTAAATTATTGCTGTCAAACGATTAATCGCGATTAATCGCATCAAAAATAAAAGTTGTTGTTTACACAATACATGTGTGTGTACTGTGTATATTTATTATGTATGTATATATATATATATATATATATATATATATATATATATAAAGTACACACACATACAGTATACATTTTGAGAATATTTTCTATATTTATTTTGAAATACATTTTTATTCAATAATTCATATTATATATACACATATATTTAATATATAAACATAACATATTTTTCTTAAATACATCCATGCATATGTGTGCATTTATATATACATATTAAATATACACAGTACACACACATGTATTATGTAAACAACAACTTTTATTTTGGATGCGATTAATCGCGATTAATCGTTTGATTAGATTATAGATTAGATTGTAATTCCCTACTGAAATCCTCCTCTGACTCCAGTTTAAAAACACAGAGGGTTTGGACTTCATGGTCATCCCGTCGGTTCTATCGGGTTTCTGACTTACGCGCTTTCTTGGTGTAGATTTTGTAGCGTTGGCTGGCGGGTCCGTATCCGGCGCCGTTATACGCCCGCACCTCGATGAGGTAATGTGAGTTGGGCTTCATGTTGTCCAGACGCGTGTGGTTTTCTCGACTGGGAACCAGAACACGCTGCGCAGACGCCTCGTTCTCCACCGACTCCCTCCAGTACCGGACCTGAGGGAGAACACCCGCACCAGCCCAGAAATTAGTGTACTATTACACTTTTTATTTATTATATTTTAAATTGTTGCTTTATATTTTTAATTAGTTAACATTTTATTTAAATGACTATATAGCTTTTATTAATGTTTATTTATTAGTTTTTGTTCATTTAGTTTTATTTATTTTAGCACAAGTACAAACTAAATAAAAAAAGAGAAATGTTGTCTTGGCAACTAAGCTGAAGTAAAAGTTTTTTATATTTTATTTCAGTTAATGTTTATTTTGTTTCGAATTAAAATTATTTTATGGTTTTAGACCCTGTCTGCATAATAACAAAATTATATCTTCAAAATAAATAATTATAAATAATTCAAATTTATCTAGAATTCATAAAATAAATATAAGCTAAGCACCCCCCACAGACACACTTTCCTCTTTAAAAATTCTCCCTAGATTTGGAAAATATTTTTTTCAATTTTTAAAACCAGTATAATGTTTTGTTTATTTTTTATGTCTGTTTAGTTAATTTTGTTCATTTAAATGTTTATTCATTTAAACCAGTTATAAGGGTAAATTTTTTAAATTGAGATTTATACGTCAACTATTTGAAAATCTGGAATCTGAGAGTGCAAAAAATAAATAAATCTAAATATTGAGAAAACTGCCTTTAAAGTTGTCAAAATGCAATACATGCTAACCAAGAAATATATGTATGGTAGAAAATGTACAAAATATCTTAATGGAACATGATCTTTATTTAATATCCTCATGATTTTTGGCATACTAGAAAACTCCATAACTTTGACCCATACAACATAGTATTGCAAGTAATGAGAAGTAATGTTTTTTTTTACAGTTTCAGTGGGTTAAATGAGCTTCATTAAACAAGAGGAAGTACATCCTCTGAGATGTCTGATGTGATTGGCTCGTTCTGCATGAGTTTAACAGTGAGCTAACGCTTTGGTACCTGGTATCCTTCAACCGTCTGCAACTGAACAGGCACCCAGGACACGACGGCTTCTGTGGCCGATAGCGTCCTCGCCTCCATGATGGTGGGAGCTTCCGCAGGAACTGAGATGGAAACACACATCAGTAAGGTCACTAGTTCACGTGGTTTAATTCGGTGAATCTGCAGCCGTGCGTCACCCACCGTCCTGAGCAGAGTTGATGAAGGCGCTGAGGCTGAACGGCCCTTCACCCTGACTGTTGAAGGCCTTCATCTTCACCTCAAATCTGGTAGATGGGGGGATTTTCGAGTCTTTGTGGATGTACTTTTGGGCCTGAGGATCAGTCACTGTCACAGTCATCCATTCGTCATCGTTATGAGGCTTGAATGCGATGATGTAGCCAAAATTACTGCCGTAGTAATACTGTGGCTGGACTGGCTGTAATCATAATACATTAAGATAATACATTTTAGCTTACACATTTTCTGAAATGTTGGAACACTGGTGCAAATGACCTTTTTGATTTTGCTGACATATTACAGTAAAAGTTTTTTTTTTTTTTTTACAGATGAGATTAAAGAAAATACAATCTAATAAGAAATTACTGTCAAAAGACAGAAAACTTTTTTTAGGAATAAAATGTATAAATCGGTGTGAATGAAATATGAACAAACCCCTCAGTAAAAACCTTCACAATACAGAGAGGAATAAAACTGTAAGTTATGGTTTATGTGAGTACTGCTGAAGTGGAGAAACAAACTTGTGACCTTAAAATATATGCATTTTCACAATATTTTTAGGAATTAAATGTTGTAAAAATCAGTGTAAATGTTATTTAAACAAACCCCTCAGTAAAAACCTTCAGGATATAGAGAGGAATAAAACTGTAAGTTTTGGTGTGTCTAAGTGCTGCTGAAGTGGAGAAATAAATGCATAACCTTTAAATATATGCATTTTCACCATATTTTTAGGAATTAAATGTTGTAAAAATCAGTGTGAATGAAATATGAACAAACCCCTCAGTAAAAACCTTCACAATATAGAGAGGAATAACACTGTAAGTTATGTTGTGTTTAAGTGCTACTGAGGTGGAGAAACAAGCCTGTGACCTTTAAATATACGCATTTCCTCTATGCTTTTAGGAATAAAATGTTGCATAATTCAGTGTAAATGTTATTTAAAACAAACCCCTCAGTAAAAGCCTTCACAATATAGAGAGGAATAAAACTGTAAGTTTTGGTGTGTGTAAGTGCTGCTGAAGTAGAGAAACAAACTCGTGACCTTGAAATATATGCATTTTCACTGTTTTTAGGAATAAAATGTTGTAGAAATCGGTGTGAATGAAATATGAACAAACCCCTCAGTAAAAACCTTCAGGATATAGCGAGGAATAAAACTGTAAGTTTTGGTGTGTCTAAGTGCTGCTGAAGTGGAGAAATAAATGCATAACCTTTAAATATATGGATTTTCACCATATTTTTAGGAATTAAATGTTGTAAAAATCAGTGTGAATGAAATATGAACAAACCCCTCAGTAAAAACCTTCACAATACAGAGAGGAATAACACTGTAAGTTATGTTGTGTTTAAGTGCTACTGAGGTGGAGAAACAAGCCTGTGACCTTTAAATATACACATTTCCTCTATGCTTTTAGGAATAAAATGTTGCATAATTCAGTGTAAATGTTATTTAAAACAAACCCCTCAGTAAAAGCCTTCACAATATAGAGAGGAATAAAACTGTAAGTTTTGGTGTGTGTAAGTGCTGCTGAAGTAGAGAAACAAACTCGTGACCTTGAAATATATGCATTTTCACTGTTTTTAGGAATAAAATGTTGTATAAATCGGTGTGAATGAAATATGAACAAACCCCTCAGTAAAAGCCTTCACAATATAGAGAAAAATAAAACTGTAAGTTTTGGTTTATGTGAGTGCTGCTGAAGTTGAGAAACAAACTCGTGATCTTGAAATACATGCATTTTTGCCATGTTTTTTAGGAATAAAATGTTGCATAAATCAGTGTAAATGTTATTTAAACCAACCCCACACTAAAAACCTTCAGAATATAGAGAGGAATAAAACTATAAGTATTGGTTTATGTAAGTGCTGCTGATGTGAAGAAACAAACTTTTAAAGATATAGATTGGAACTGGATTTTTCTAAATGTCTCGAATACACATGACACTGATCTTAATGCGAGAAACATGAGCACAGGTACCGTCCATGTGATGGTGAGCTCACGACTGGTTCCTCCTCCTCCACCGATGTCTGATGGAGCCACAACAGGCCCTACAGAGAGAGAGAGAGAGTCCAACGCTAAATAAAGACACAAATTACATGAGAAGGGTCTGAGAGGACCTCAGATGATGACAACTCTGAACAAACATACAAAACTACCAAAATGTCATATAAGTTTGATCGCAACATATAATCATTGCTGTTAATGGTGCTTTCTGTTCGTTTGAATACATGACATTAACTAACTGCATGATTTTTACTGTTCATTTCTGCTATATGGACTTCAGCTTGACCAAGTCACCACTGATAACTACTCCTAATGTAATCCAGAAATGTTCATTTTCTGTGAAGTTGCTTTGCAACGATTTGTATTGTGAAATGCACTATACAAATAAAATGACAGTAGTTATGGTTGCTAAGCATGGCTCTGCAATTACTACAGTAGATACTATGGTGTTCTACAGTGTTGGGGGTAATGCATTACAAGTAACGCAAGTTACGTAATAATATGACTTTTTCCAAGTAACTAGTAAAGTAACGCATTACTTTTTAATTAACAAGAAAATATCTGAGTTACCCCCCCCCCCCCATGTATTGATTGTTGAGAGAAATTGTCAGTAAGATGTGACTTTAGTTCTAGAATAAATGTGAACATGCATTAATTCATCTCACTCACTAAAAAACAGATACAGTGTTCCTCAAAATGAATAAAAACACTAAATTCAACACAAACCTACTGTAATTAAATATGTTCAATAATACAAATATCCTTTATGTATTTAATGCCATTTTATTAATCGATGTCTTTGCTGCCGACCTTCGATGATCCAATTCATCCATACTAATAATGCACTGCAAGCCACATTGAGAAATGTTATGTATAAATTTATATGTCGGCTGAACAACTCAGAGAATTACATAATTATTAGCACTACACGTATAAGTCCAAGTTATGTAAGCATTGGTATAGTTGTCTCCTCTGAAGTTTTTAATTTTTTTATTTTTTTTATTTAGTGTCTTTTATATATTTATTGTATTGCGTGTACTGTCTTGTTCCTCATCTGGACCTGTGAGTCTGTAATAAAGTTTATTATTATTATTATTATTATTTTTATAATCAGCACAAATGACTGAAGATAGTCTAACATTTGTTTTTATTGTTGAAGAGTTGACATTTGTTCTTCTGCGGTCTACTGTACAGACGTCAATTTACTTTTCTCTAAACCTGAGGCTTTTACAAAAATAGAAACATTTTTGTTTTTTTAAAAATAAACAAGCAAGCCCTGCCCAGATTTAAAAAGTAACGCAAAAGTAACGCATTACTTTTCATAAAAAGTAACTAAGTAACTTAATTAGTTACTTTTTCAGGGAGCAACTCAATATTGTAACGCATTACTTTTAAAAGTAACCTTCCCCAACACTGGTGTTCTAGATGACTCCAGTGGTGTTACTGTATGTTGTGGGTGGTTTCCCAAAATGCAGTGGTTTAATCAGATCGCAATTAACAATATAGTGAGGACTGACTTAAACATACTAATGCAGGGGTGCCCAATCCTGTTCCTGGAGATCTACTATCCTACAAAGTTCAGCTCCAACCCTAATCAAACACACCTGAACCAGCTAATTAATCTCTTAAGCAGCACTCGATCATTACAGACAGCTGTGTTGGAGCAGGGCTGGAACTAAAATCTGCAGGTAGGTAGATCTCCAGGAGCAGGGTTGAGCAGCCCTGTACTAATGCATTCACATTTTGCATTCTGGCTCTGTTTGTACTTTGTGGAATGTAGGCTTATTAAACATGACTTGTGATCCTTTTCAACTAAAAAATAAATGACATGTATTTTAATAGCCTTTACTCATTTCTTTTTTCGTTTGCTCCCCATACTAAAACCTTTACATTTTTATGCACTGCTTCCAGGTCAAAACAGGCTGAATGCAATAGCTGGGTTAAACAAACACTAATGGCAATAAAACAAAGGTGATTATTTCCTCAGAGGAGGACAGAAAGAACTCACTGGCTTCCCTGGTGGTGATTTTAGGCGAGGGGTCACTCGGCGGTCCGGTGCCCAGCGTGTTGGTGGCGATGACCCTGAACTCATACTCTGTCCAGGGCGTCAGATTGATCACGCTGGCCATTTCTGTATTTCCTTCCACATTCACTGGAGCTAAAGACACACAGGATCACTGGATAAATGCACACTGGGACTGATTCAGATCAAAACTATTGCTTTTAAAGGGTCATCGGATGCAAAACTAAGTTTTCCATGTAGTTTGACATTAATTTGTGTTGTCAGTTTTCGAACACAACCACCCAACAATGATAAACATACACCCAGTAGTATTTGTTTACTCTTTAAAATTAATATCCCCTTTTTAAAATCAGCTCATTCTCAGCTTCTTGTGGGTGTGACGACACACAGACATAGGCCCCTCCCACGATAGTTGATTGACATGAGCGCCTTACCTTAGCCCCGCCCTCACCGAGCTGAAACAGTGTGTGACTCAGGTGCAGACAAGAATGTCTCTGATTGAGCAATTGAGGTGTTCTGTTGTCGGATGTAATAATGAACATAGTGGTCATTTACTCCCGACATCGGAGCCGCTGAAGACGCAGAGGATTAACGTTACTTTCGTTTTTGAAAGAAAAGTGCCGATCCCGAAGTGCAGAAGTGAGTATAAGGGTTTTTTATGCATCTTTGCAAATGGCCTTTCTTAATAATGTGCTTGTTGGCAAGTTTTGCGGATAAATGCAGCCAAAGTAAACATTACGCCTCATCCTCTCATGGCAGAGAGGGGCGGGGCGAGCAGAGCTCATTTGCATTTAAAGGGACCGTGCAATAATAGGGTTGATATTTTGCAGAGCTGATTTTGACAAGGTTTCAAACTACTATTGAGAATTTTTAACCAAAGTATATTAGAGACTTTTCATTAAGACCCTAAAGAATCATATGAACTTGTGGAAAATGGGCATCCGACGACCCCTTTAATGGATTTAAATAGTCAAGTCAAACTTTATTAACAGATCTCATCTCAAATGTGCATAAAAATACATTAATATGTTAATTATACACACAGTATGTGTGATCAGTATAGTGATGTACTCACAGGTGGGGGCGTCTCTCCAGTCCTGCTGCGCTCGAACGTCTCTGTACTGGATGGTGTATTTGGAGATGGGACTCAAGTTATCTGTCCCATGACTCCAGGTCACCCTCACGCTGCTGGTTGTCACCTCATCCACACGCACGCCACCGGGAGGACCTGGAGGACCTGAGCATGAGGAGATACAGGAGCTAGAGATGTCCTGCTTAGGTTTAATTGAAGATAAAATAAAGAATGATCTCATGAGACTCAGTCTGACCTCTGACCACCAGCTCCGCGGAGGCCGTGATGTTGTCCACCGGTGTCTGCGCCGTACAGCTGTAACGTCCCGCGTGTCTCAGCTGCGTGTTACTGATCAACAGCTCTGAGCTGGACGTCCCGGCCTGACCGTCCTGATTAACATCCTGAGCAACAATCATTTCAATTAAAACATTTAATTTATGTTTGCAAAATACATAAACAACGAGAATAACTGTAATGATAACTACAACTCTAAAGGTCAAGAAGTTCACTTCCGGAACAAAAATCTGCAGATAATTTACTCACTGTCTTTATTTCATCATTCGTAAAGAAATTGTGTTTTTTTGACAAAAATATTTCAGGATTGTTCTCCATATAGTGGACTTCTATGGTGCCCTGAGTTTGAACTTCCAAAATGCAGTTTAAATGCAGCTTCAAAGGGCTTTAAATGATCCCAGCCGAGGAAGAAGAGTCTCATCTAGCGTACCGATCAGTTATTTTCTAAAAAAAATAAATAAATACAATTTATATACTTTTTAAACTCAAACCCTATTCTCTAGCTTTGCCTGTACTCTGGTTCAAAACAGTTAAAGTATGTTGAAAAACTCCCATCTCATTTTCTGCTCCAACTTCAAAATCGTTCTACACTGTTTTACCTTTTTTGTAGAGATCTTTTTGCACATTCACTTTGTAAACACTGGGTCGGTACTTTTGCAGCGATGTAAGACTTTTTTGAAGTTCGAGGAGTAAATGAGATGGGAGTTTTTGACATACCCTAACTGTCTTTAACAGAAATACAGAAAGTTGGTTTGAGGTTAAAAAGTATATATATAATTTTTTTTTTTTTTGAAAATAACTGATAGTTTTACTAGATAAGACACTTCTTCCTTGGCTGGGATCGTTTAGAGTCCTTTAAAGCTGCATTTACGATGATCACGTAGTTATAATTAGCATAATTCACATTATAGTTAACATTATGGTCATCTATATAGTTATCATTATAATTATTAAAGGTAATCTTAAAGAAAAGTGTTGATTAATTAAAACTAAGTAAATAATTATTGGATGTTCCTTATCAGCATTAAAAAGTATTGAACATGAGGAACTGAAGACTGAACTCACCATTTTGTGCTCATAGTGTTCTCTGTTTCGGTCGAAGTCGATGACATTTGCGTCGAGGGACCAGATGAAGGTGAGGTCGAGGGTGGGGTCATGAGACGCGGCACACTCCATCCGGGTGCTCTCGCCCACACTGACGTCAGCGTTGGATGGGGCTAAAGTGATCTTCGTGGCGTCTGAGTACAGAGACAACCATAAACTCACATGCACTCATCACACTCACTATCCTAGTATAGCGCTTCAACAAGACACATGAATATAAGAGAACGCCTCTCATTTCTGCTGATGACTGTTAGCTGTAGAGGTGCAGTTGTGTGTTTGTGGCAGCAGAGGGCAGGAGTGAGAGCATGTGTGTCCAGCACATCACACTCAACCAACAAATACAAACTCAACCACTAGATCTGTTAGAGGAAAGCCCAGCAAGAAAGTTTGCAGTAGGTTTAAAGATTAAAGTTTGACGGTTATAAGGCAATTCAGTCTGTCAGACAAACAGATGTGTTCTGAATGGTTGCTATGGCGTTGCTAGGGTGTTATTTTGCAGTTTCTAAGGTTTTCTGAGTTGCTAGGTTAGTAGGTAGCTCTGCGGTTACTAGGATGTTTTTGGTTGGTTGTTAGGGCATTGCTAGGGTGTTTTAGGGCATTGTATGGTATATCCTGGGTGTTTCTATTGTGTTCTGGGTGTTGCTTTACGATTTCTAAGGTGTTCTGGGTGGTTGCTAGGCCAGGAGGTAGCTGTAAGACTACTAGGGTGTTGTAGAGTATTCTTGGTGGTCGCTAGGGTGTTGCTATGCAGTTGCTAGAATGTTCTAGGTGCTTTCTAGGGTATTACTTTGCAGTTTCTATGGTACTCTAGGATTTGTTAAGCTGGGGTGTTGCTAGGTGTGTTGCTGCTGGAATGTTGCTATGTGGTTGCCAGGGTGAACGGTACATTGTCTTTCTCAAGCCATCACAATAACAGCAGGACATTAGGAGATCAGCCATGTGTGTCATACCGGTGACTGACAGTGATCCAGTACTGTTCGCTCGGCCTCGGTCGTTTTCTGCAAAACACGTGTATTTGCCCTCGTCTGACTTAGTGACGTTCAGAAGCTCTAAACTCCCGTCTGGCCAAATGAAAATCCTGCAATCGTAAAAGACACACTATTTATGAACGGCTCTGAAGAGAGCAGGGATCCGTGAGATGACCTCTGTATGACCTCTGACCTGCTGGAGTTGTGCAGGAGTTCGGTTCCTTTGCTCCAGGAGATGGTCGGCCGTGGGGCCGCTCTGGGTTTGCAGTCAATCACCACGCGCCCGTTCTTGGCACCCAGAAGTCTTGCTTTCACAGGGTTCCACTCAAACGAAGGAGCGCCGGCTGACAAAACAACACATTCAGTGGAAGAACTAGCAGTGTTCCTCAAGATTGGACTCAGCAAATATGAACACTAACCGATGAATACTCACCAAAGACCCTGAGCTCGGCATTGGCGTAGATCGTGCCGTGACGGTTCTCGGCGATACACTGATACATCCCTGAATCATCAAACGTCAGGTCTGTGAAATGTAACTCATGGTTTTTGGCGTACTGATGGAACAGAATCAAGAAGAGAATAGATTCATTTAAATATAATTCTAATTAATTAATACAAAAACAAACAAACAAATAAATAGTTCATATAAAGTTCAATGACTGAAGACACTGTAAAACACTAACATCTGTCTGGCATTATTATTCTGTTAGAAGTCATGTTTGATTTGCATTCTGTGGCTCTTCCTGTGATATACGCTGTAAACACATTTCAGGTGTTGGGATCAGCACCATCTGGTGTCGTGACTGTTATGTAACCAGAAGCATGATGAGAAGGCTTCGCTCCAGACGGGAACACAGCCAGCAATCCGGCCACCCAACGTTCAACACCTCGCAACACGCTCATTCATTACGCTGATCTGCTGCATCTATTTACATGCGCTGCTGAGGTGAAGAAGCTTGCTATTGCATTTTACTGACTAGGACAATGTTTGCTATTTGACATCAAAATAGAGAGACTGTGGCATTTCTGTAGCTCAAAGAGTAGAGCACAATGCTAGCAACATCAAAGGAATGGGTTTGAATGCATAAACTGATTAAATGTATAAAACTCTGAATGTAAACAGTCACTTTGAATAAAAAGCATCAGCCAAATTACGATTTATTTTCAGTTGAGCCTATTTTAAATGCTTGAATTTAAAAATAAATAAATAGAGTATAAATCAGATGTCAGCGATACCATTCGTCCATTCTTCAGGAAGTGCACGTGGGGTTTGGGTCTCCCGCTGGCCAGACAGGACATGATGTAATCGCCTCCGATGTCTCTCTCCGAGGGGCTGATCTTCTCCACCCATTCAGGAGCTCCTAAGACAAGCACAGTGATGTCACTGATGCTATTTTGAATATTGAACATTCTCTCAGCGTCACTCAATTGATTATTTTCTCCATTTGAATTTATAAGCTATAAAGAGTTTATATAAAACACAGGCAAACAGGACATTTCTTGCATTTTAACAAATCTTAAAACATTAGGAATCAATTTATTTATTTTTTAATTTATTAACACTTTAGTTTAGGGACCAATTCTCACTATTAACTAGTTGCTTACTAACATGCATATTGGCTGTTTATAAGTACTTATGAAGCACATATTAATGCCTTATTCTGCATGACCATATTTTCGATTCCTAAACCCTACTTCATATCGAAACTTAACAACTACCCTACTAACAATTAAGCAGCAACAAATTATGAGTTTATTGAGGCAGAAGTTATAGTTAATAGTTAATGAGAATTGGTCCCCAAACTAAAGTGCGACTGTTATTTTTACGTTTTTGAGGGATCATATTTCCAAAATGCACTCCATTTTTCAGAATATATAGGCTCTTTGCTCATTGCTCTTCTCAGTAATGTCTCATTGCGGTGTGTTCAAGTGGTCATGTGACTCTCACCCTCCACATACAGATGGACTTTGTGTCTGTCTTTGCCTTTGGAGTTGTCAGCTTCACACTCGTACAAACCCTCGTCCTCATACTGAATGTCGTAAAGATGGAGGAGACTTCCTGCCATACTGATGTTATAGCGATGGAGCGGCAGATCGCCATCCACCTTCCTCCATCGGATCTGAGGGATAGGGCTGAACATACACACATGCGCGCGTTAAAATATATTTAAATAACATGGTGAGAACCAGTTGGTGAAACGTGTTTTTCACCACATTATATGTTTATCAGGTATAAATGATAAAAAGTATAAAAATACTTGCAAGATAGACAACCCGTTAGCAACTGAGTATTTACGTTAAAAATGCAGCATTATTTTGTATTAAAAAAATATTTTCTGAAATGCACCATTATCAAACTTAATCTGCAGTAATTGTCATACATTTCCAGAACATTAATCTAAACACTGGATACAGCCATTTTCAAAATTAGAGGTTTTTAAAGGTTTTTACTGAGGAGATTTTAGATTTCTCATTTCATTACTCCATAAATCTGAAAATACTATCAAAAGACAGAAAACAAATACGTTTTCACGAATAAACTTAAATACAAAGAGTGAAAGCAAAATAAGCAAACCCCTCAGTAAAATCCTTCAGAATATTGAGAGGAATGAAACTCTAAGTTTTGGTGTTTGTAGGTTCTGCTAAAGTGGAGAAACAAACTCACAACTTTAAAAATGTAGGCATTTTCACAATGTTTTTAGGAATAACATGTTGTATAAATCAGTGTGAATGATATATGAACAAACCCTTCAGTAAAATCCTTCAGAATATAGAGAGGAATGAAACTCTAAGTTTTGGTGTATGTAAGCATAGTGGAGAAACAAACTTTTAAAGACATGAAATTGAAATGTACAGATGTAAACAAAGTGTAATAAAATAAACACTTAAACTAAAAGACTAGTGTTAAGACCAGATACTTTGTTATATCCCACAAATTTAGTTCATTGTATTATGAGATATACTGTCATTTTCAGACCTCAAACTTTCATCAATCCCAAACAGACTCTTAGTGAGACTAAAGAAATATAATGATTATTCAGTTTGAAAAAAACATAAGAAAGATATCCAATGATAATTCAGAATGAAAATATTACAGTGATGCTATTTTAAATGCAGAAGACTCTCTCAGTATCAGTAAATGAAAGATTTTCTCCATTTGAACTTGAAATGTTAGCTATAAAAGAGTTCATATAGAGCACAGGCAGACCGCGCATACAGCACAATGCTGAAATGATCTACAAAATGCAGTTTGAGTGAAATCTGGATGTTAATCGATTCAAACTGAAATATTTGCAGAAAATTGTGCTGAATAATGAAGCGTTTGAGGAAAATGACTTAAGTGCTGCCTCGCAAACACTGAGAAATCATCTGTGTGGCGTTTTTTCTTACTTTCCCAGCGCGAAGCACTCCAGTGTGACGTTCTGCCCCACCAGCATGTAAGTGTCTGGAGATTTAACTTTGATATCAGCAGGATATTTCCTCAGAGAACCTGATAGAAAGCAGATATGAAACAGCAGTGAATGACTGAGGCCCTCATGGATTCATTTTCCCTTCCAGCAAAACGAGTGAATCTCTTCTGTTTGTTTATCTGCTCTTGAGGCACTATGACTCAACACACTCATGATTCTGTGACAGTCACGAACAATTCCAATATTACACGCACAAGCATGAATCAGGAGGATGTAGTTTTGGGAATGAATTGAGATGTAGTTTTACACAAGTGATGTGCTTTAGACATTAAATGTTAATGATAAATTAAAACAGGCAGTACAGGTGAATAGGGTAAAAAATAGCTAACTAACATATATCACCATACCAGTTGATCACAGTATATTAAGAAATGCAACATTTTTTTTCTATTACACATATTCTAAAATGTTATATTTAAATATTGCATCACATTATTTGCGCCAATTGCATGTATTCACAGAAAATTAAAAGTGAACTTTGGATAAATGCAGGTTCGAAATTCTTGCTTGATTTTGTTGACAATATAAAGGTTTTTCAAGAGGGAATTTTGGACTTTTTATCATTCCATAAATCAGAAAATACTGTTAACAGACAGAAAACAAATTTTCACCATGTTTTTAGGAATGAAATGTTGTATAAATGTAAAATAAATAAATGAAATATGAACAAACCCTTTAGTAAAAACCTTCAGAATATAGAGAGGAAAAACACTTTAAGCTTTGATGTACGTAAGTGCTGCTGATGTGGAGAAACAAACTCATGACATTTAAATATATGCCTTTTTAACACGTTTTAAGAAATAAAATGTTGTATAAATCAGTGTGAATTAAATATGAACAAACCCTTCAGTAAAAACCTTCAGAATATAGAGAGGAGTAAAACTCTAAGTTTTGGTTTATGTGAGTGCTGCTATAGTGGAGAAACAAATTCATGACCTTTAAATATATGTATTATACCATGTTTTAAGAAATAAAATGTTGTATAAATCAGTGTAAATGAAATATGAACAAACCCTTCAGTAATAACCTTCAGAATATAGAGAGCAATAAAACTCTAAGTTTTGATGTATGTAAGTGCTGCTGAAGAGGAGAAAAAACTTTTAAAGATATGGATTAAAACTGAACAATACAGGCACAAATAAGTAAAGTGTCAAAATAAACACTTAAATGTGTATTCTGGATGTTTTCTTTTTACTAGTCTGAGAGAAGACACAGTATGAAAACAAAATAGACCAAAATTGATGAGTTTAAGAAAACTTAATGTCGTCTTAAATCTATTGAGTTTATTGTATTATGACATGTACTGTTACTTTAGACTTCAAACTCTCTACAGTTCAAAATGGGGAATTATTAAGACTAAACAGGAAATTAAACTACTATTCCTGAACTAGCACATGTGGAAGCTTGTTCTTGTGTGTGTGGAGCAGATCTGAGTTCTTTCAGGAGCTCATCTGAGCTTGAACAGACCTAAAATAAGAACCGGTTCACTCAGAAATACTTCAGAAACCACACAGAGTTTGTTTTCTCTTTCAGATCTTTTTTTCACTGTCAGTTTTTTACAGTATCAAGCGGTTTCTACCACAGATGTGACAACACTCCTTTTATAATGGCAGTGCCTCTGCCTGAGCGTCACTTACATTTGATTCAGAAACTAAAAAAACTGTATTAGTAAAAAATACTAAAAACTATAACATTTACACTGGTAACTGTTTAAAACATCTACACCAATGACCTTGATTTAAACTGTAGTATTTTTTGTCATTTTCTAGTAAGTACTTGTCTGCAGATTCTTTAATCAAGATACATTTACTTAAGATGCAAAATAACTTAAGATATAAAGTCTTGGTCTCAAAAAAAGTGAGTTTATACATAAAACCAGAAAATATCTGCCAGTGGGCTCAGCAAAATAAACATAATTCACTGGGAAAAATACTTTGTAAGAACATTTTTGTTTTTCAGTGTAGGACGATGATAAACGGACTCACGCTCAGCGATGGGCACCAGCGGGATGAACTTGCTGAAGACGCTCTTGGCGATGGACGGACTAGAGACAAAACAGGAGTAGTTCCCGCTGTCTGACGCTCGTACGGTGGAGATGTAGAGGTTCCCGGTGGTCTGAGACACGAAGCGCCGCTTGTCCAGAGGAATGAATTCCGGAAACTCGTTGAGCATCCAGCGGAAGGACAGATCCTCTGCAGAGAGCACAGACAGGAAATGATGCAAATGTGTCAGTCAAACGCATTAATGACTGTCAAACCATAGAGACGGGTGCCATGGTAACCTGGGAAGTGTGGAGGCGGAGCACACAGAAGTACCGCCCCCTGCCCCTCCTTCACATAGACCGCCTCCCGCTCGTCCGTGGAAAACATGTCCAAGTCTGAAACACAAGATGGAGATTTCATTACAGTTTTACAGGAGTTGTAAACTATTCAAACTATTCAAACGCCATCTGTCAAAACTCCCAGAATCCCTTGAGACTCAATCAAGCTTCCCTTCTATGTACTATATTTCTAATCCAATCAAACTCATTTATACGTATCCATCTATCTATCTAGCTGGCTAATCATGTTAGAAACATGTTAGAAACATGCCAACGACATGCTAATCATGCTAGCAGCATGTTAATAACTTGCTAATCATGCTACAAACATGTTAACAACATGCTAATCAGGCTGAAAACATGTTAACAACATGCTAATCATGCAAATTACGTGTTAATAATGCTGGTATGCTAACATCATGCTAGCAGCATTCTAATCATGCTAGCTACACATTAGTAACATGCTAATCATGCTAAAAACATGCTAATAACTTGTTAATCATGATAGTAATGCAACATCATGCTAGCAACATTCTAATCATGCTAGCTAAACGTTAGTAACATGCAGGGCCGGCCCTGTTCATCTGGGGGCCCTAAGCAGGATAATTTTGGGGCCCTGCCTTGCAAAAGCATGCAAAAAAATCGAGTATTGCCAGTAGCCAGGTTTCCATCCAAAGAATTTTTTTGTGGGAAAAAAAACAAAACAAAAAAAAAACAAAAAATGTAAAGCTTCGGAATTTGCGCTTTCGACATAGCTGATGGAAATGCCTTGTCGATTAAATTTCTTATGTGTCAAAACAATCTTTTTTCGTTTAACTTTAGAACATTAATTCTTAATCCATACTTCAAATGTCACAAAAATCTGTTTGGAAACACTTTTTGTAGAGAGGCAAATAAATGTGAGGCAGCGTCCCTGTTCGTGTTGCTAATGTTAAAGCACCGTTTTCCAGTTCAAAAAACGCATAAATCATATTCATTTGATTAAACTGACAAGTTACCTCTCAAACATACATATCTTAATTTAATGTTCCTTTAGTAGGCTACGTTGCAAGTTAAAATGTATTCATTTTGTTCTGAAAATCTTGTTTTATGTGGATATTGGAATGATAAGTACAACATTTTAAATTAACTCGTTTTGGCTTGTTAGTAGCTTCTTATATTTTTGTTCTTGTGTTATGAGTATCGTTCCATTAAATTTAAATGATTTGTCCTAAAATGAGAGGAAATAAAACAGCATGTTTTTCAATATGTTTGACTGTATTTTATTTTGACAATGAAGCCGCGTTGTCGATCCAGTTAGTAGCCTAATGCTTAACTGCGCGCAGGAGGCGCCAGCACGCTCACTTGATTTTTTTCCCCCTTATAAAAGTGGAAGAAACTTACAATAGCCTACTCCTTCGTTTGTGGTCATATAAGAGTAGTAAGACATTATTCCAAACTATTCTAAATATTTATGTTATTTATGCACATTCACATTAAAAACAAACAGTCTGCTTTTGTAAAAAAGAAAACAAAAAGGATGCCGCTTTCTCAAAAGCGCATCAGAAAAAAGAAACTAAATTCTGCATAGGTTGATATAGGCTACTAATTGTTTCACGTTTTTTTTCGTTTTGTTAATTCATTATTTATTTAGAAAAATATATTTTGCATATCTATTTGTTTCTTTTATATAGCTTTTATAATGTTTTCCTCCATTTGCAGAATCGCTGCAGGTGCGTGACCATGTGAATCCTCACATTCTGTTGTTTATGCTGCTTTTTGCGTGTATAAAATTAATCCATGGAAAACAAATTTAGGTATTTTTTATGGGTCACAGCCGCGTATTAATTAAAATTTCATTTAATTGTACTTTAACATAACCTTGTCGGTTAACGGTTAAAAATGACGGTCGGTTGTCAGGAGAAATAATCGAAATTAACATTCCTATTTAAAAGTTAATCAGAAAAAATGATAGAAATACAACTGCTCCTTTTTATGATTATTGTTGATGATCAAGTAAATAGTCTAACAAAGTAAAAAAAAAATACCTCTTGACACTTACATTTAGTATTAGGTTTTGTTTCAAATGGATAAAGAACAGGCTACTAGCCTATATAATTTACGCAATATAGGCGAAATTATGTATGGAAACAGCTCAAGGGCAATTTTTTTTTTTTTTTTTTTTGCGATACACCAAATCTTATGTCACGGTTTCTTTTTTTTTTTAGGGATGAGGTCATTATGCACACCATTTTATCGGTAAAAGGCCGGTTGGACAGCAAATTTCGCAGGTTTATTTTACGCATATTCTCTTTGTCGATTAACAAAAAAGTTCGAAAACTGGATGGAAACTTGGTTAGTGACAGCCACGCGCTTTGCAACGTAATGACTTGGATCACTAGTGGGGGCCCCCTAGTGGCGGCGGGGCCCTAAGCAGCCGCTTAGTTCGCCTATAGGGAGGGCCGGCTCTGGTAACATGCTACATGTTATACATCACTAAAATATAATAATAATAATAAATAATAAAATAATAAATAATCTTTCCATTGGTGTATACTGCCCTTCAAAGGCAAAGTGCAGTAACTACGCCAACACTGAAACTGAGAAAAATGCCTTTAAAGTTTTTACGCCAACTAGTCAAACATGTTGACACTCTCGTTTCTCTGGAACAAAATTGAACCAGGAGACTTTGCCACAAGACCAAACAGTTGTCACAAAGTCATTTTAAGCTTTAACTCAATTTTGACCAAATGCGTAGTTACTGCGCTTTGCCTTTGGAGGGCAGTATAGTTGGTTAGGATAGGACAA
This sequence comes from Garra rufa, assembly GCF_049309525.1. Taxonomy (NCBI): domain Eukaryota; kingdom Metazoa; phylum Chordata; class Actinopteri; order Cypriniformes; family Cyprinidae; genus Garra; species Garra rufa. The sequence goes on from NC_133385.1 coordinate 910,117, forward strand.
TATTTGGCCGAGATACAACTATTTGAAAATCTGGAATCTGAGGATGCAGCCTTTAAAGTTGTCCTTTTAAAGTTCTTATCAATGCATACTACTAAATCAAAAATTAAGTTTTGATATATTTACAGTAGGAAATTTACAAAATATCTTCTTGGAACGTAATCTTAATACCCTGATGATTTTTGGCCTAAAAGAAAAATAGATCATTTTGACCCATACAGTGTATTGTTGGCTATTGCTACAAATATCCCTGTGCTACTTAAAGGGATAGTTCACCCAAAAATGAAAATTTGATGTTTATCTGCTTACCCCCAGGGCATGCAAGATGTAGGTGACTTTGTTTCCTCAGAAAAACACAAACGAAGATTTTTAACGAAAACCGGTGCAGTCTGCCAGCCTTATCATGGGCGTGGATGGGCACCAAACCTTTAAAAGTAAACAAAAACATGCCCAGACAAATCCAAATTACACCCTGCGGCTCGTGATGATACATTGATGTCTTAAGACACGAAACGATCGGTTTTTGTGAGAAACTGAACAGTATTTAAATATTTTTTTTACCTTTGATACACAGCCACGTCAATCTCTCCTGAGCACGAGTTTGTCATCAGTCACGTCACATGTGCACGCGCTTCTGGAGTAGAATACGCAAACTCCGGAAGCGATCTGTTGCATGAATACGACACTCATTGTTTACACAGAGCACAGAGATTGTGGGTATAGCGGCTATTCAAAATGGAAATTACTTGCGCGTATCCTGATTGTTCAAACCCATTTAAAGCTAAAAGATTACGTTTGCTTGCACAAACTCATCCGGGACTTTTCACTGATTTCCCCTTCCGGCGTTT
>NC_133385.1:911461-1015351 GCF_049309525.1 Garra rufa
GTATAAAAATGTTGCCTAATGTGAATTAAAACAGGACAACACCACATACAGAATTTAATTAACTCGCACATCATTTTCTCACACAATAGCAGTAAAACTGCAAAGAGGACACTTTAGAGTCACAATTCAGCAGAAACCGCACAAACGCTTCAGACGTCTGACAGCAGAAATTAATATCCGTCAAGCTCAGAACAATTACAGCTTTGTGTGTGTTTGAGTGTGTGCGAGTCAACAGCTTTAATAGAGCTCTTCTGTAAGAGCCACTCACATCCGAACTGAACAGAGGCTTTCTGACTGACGATCGTCCCGAACTCATTGCTGGCCAGACACGAGTAGTTCCCAGCATGCTTGCTCTTGTCGGGGAAACTGATGACGAGGTTTCCTCCCATAAGACTGTAGTGATCGTCATTTCCAATAACGATTTCTGTGTTGTTCAGCCTCCACCTGATAAAAACACACATACACACCATCAGAAATATATATATACACACATGGAAACATTTTCAGCAGTAATAATTTGAAAGTTCGCATTTAAATGAGTAGCTCACTTCTAGAACAAAAATGTACAGATGTTCATGTCTTTCTTTCTTCAGTCGTAAAGAAATTATGTATTTTGAGAAAAACATTTCAGGATTTCTCTCCATATAGTGGACTTCTATGGTGCCCTGAGTTTGAACTTCCAAAATGCAGTTTAAATGCAGCTTCAAAGGACTCTAAATGATCCCAGCCGAGGAAGAAGAGTCTTATCTAGTGAAACAATAGCTTATTTTCTAAAATAAATTACAATTTATACAATTTTTTACCTCAAATGCTGGTCTTGTCTAGCTCTGTGATGCACATGCGTACTCTGTGTACTCCAGTTCTAGACAGTTAGGGCATGTCTAAAAACTCTCATCTCATTTTCTCCTCCAACTTCAAAATCGTCCTACATCGCTGTTTTACCTTTTTTGTAAAGGGCGTTTGATCTTCTTTGCACATTCACTTTGTAAACACTAGGTCTGTCTTCTGCAGCAATGTAGGATGATTTTGAAGTTGGAAAAGAAAATGAGATGGGAGTTTTTAGACATACCCTAACGGTCTTGAACTGGAGTACATAGAGTACGCATGCGCATCACAGAGCTAGACAAGACCAGCATTTGAGTTTAAAAATTGTATAAATTGTAATTTATTTTAGAAAATAACCAATTGTTTCGCTTGTTTCGGCTGGGATCATTTAGAGTCCTTTGAAGCTGCATTTAAACTGCATTTTGGAAGTTCAAACTCGGGTCCACTATATGGAGAACATTCCTGAAACATACAACTGAAGAAAGAAAGACATGAACATCTTGAATGAACGAGGTGCGTACATTAGCTGTAAATTTTTGTAAGTGTAATTTTACATTTAAGAAAAATAATTACAAAAATAAAGAAAGTTATTTGACTGTTATTACTAAACTTGGACTTGACTTGATCCTTCAGCTCCCACAGATTCTTTGGTTTTCCAGCATTTTTGTGTATTTGAACCCTGTCCAACAACGACTGTTTGATTTTGAGATCCATCTTTTCACACTGAGGACAACTGAGGGACTCCTATGACACTATTACAGAAGATTCAAACACTCACCAGAAGGATGAAGAAGGAAAAACCATGCATTAGGGCCAGGGGTGTAAACATTTAAATGGAATGAGGATGGTTACATCTTTCTTATTTTGCCTAAATATGATATTATTTTCATTTAGTACTGCCCTTCAGAAGCTACAGAGGATACATGTTTCCCAGAAGACCCATGGCTGTTAATACATGTTTTTTATCCTTCTGGAGCATCAGTGAGTGTTTGAACCTTCTGTAATAGTTGCATATGAGTCCCTCAGTTGTCCTCAGTGGGAAAAGATGGATCTCAAGATCATACATTGTTGGTCATGTCCGTGTGTGTGTGTGTGTGTGTGTGTGTGTGTGTGTGTGTGTGTGTGTGTGTGTGTGTGTGTGTGTGTGTGTGTGTGTGTGTGTGTGTGTGTGTGACCTGTATGTGGCCGGAGGGTTCGCTCGTGTCCTGCAGCTCATGATGATCTTGTCCTCTTGAGACTCTTCAGGGAAAATGGTGTCGACGGGCTGCTCCTCGAACACTGGCCCGAAACCTGACGACTCGTCTGAGACAGAACAAGAGAAAAACAGATTAAATACATATTTAATACAGCACCCTTTGGAGTTCACATAAACAAAAGATAAGAAAACTGAGCATACTTTTTATAAACTGCTGTTCAAAAGTTGGGGATAAGTAAGATTTATTTTGATACAAATGACAAAACGCAACAAAACGATGAAGAGTGGATTGCAAACATCAGTTCATTTTACAGTCCATCCATCGATACCATCAGAACTTTCATTTCTGAGACAGGCGGAGTATTATAAAGATGAATTATGCATAATAAGAGCAGCATTAGGACAGTCAAGGCAGTCCATTCTGCCGCTCATTTCCAGCTCCATTAGTGCATGCTGGGATATCAGTCATCAGAGACGGACTCGCCGCGATTAATGCCGATGAATAACTCATGAACACCAGCGCTTCTTCACCGACCATGAGAGCTAACCTCCTGAAGATCTCAGCACTTTCTCACAAACATACAGGAGATGCTCCTCTTAAGAAAGAGGCCTTATATCTCCAGATCACAGGAGATGACTAGACTAGATTCATTTGGCTCGGTTTATAGTTGTAGGAGAAACCTCTGAGATATCAGGAGAATCCTGGAGAAATACTGCAGAATTCAGTTCTAATGTGAACAAGAGTCCCATCAAATCAGAGCCTCAGTCCAACATCACTGTCAAACACACAAACCGCTGAATAATTCCACTCTGAGGAGGACAAAACAGAGTTTGACTGAAATTCATTTAAAATACTATGGAAGTTTGTTTCCACCACAGAAGGCAAATGTGAATTTCACAATTCTGACTTCTTTCTGCTAATTCTGAGTTTAAAAAATAAGAATGCGAATACATTTCTAAAAAGTTTATTGCAACTTTTTATCTTACAGTTCAGTCTTTATTCTTTCGCGGTTGTTTATATCTCACAATATATGGGAGCCGTTTCCGCCACTGAATTAACAAAACAAAAAAAGGTAATTGAAACTTTTCATCTCACAAGTCACAAGACTTTTTTCTCACGATTTTAAGTTTACGTCTCACAATTCTGACTTTTTTCTCAGAACTGATAGATATAAACGCACAATTGGCTTTAAGATATAAAGTTAGAATTGCGAGATATAAAATCACAATTGCATCATATAAACTCGCAATTTAGACTTTTTTCTCACGATTTTGAGTTCACATCTCACAATTCTTACTTCTCTCAGAACTGTGAGATATAAACACAATTGCGACTGATAAAGTTCAGCTCTGAGGAGAAAAAAAGTCTTCTATGTTCATATGGCACAATTCTGACTTCATTTCTCATAATTGCAAGTTCATATTTCAGAATTTTGACTTTAGAACTTGCAATTGATATCACACACTTGCAACTTTATTTCTCAGAATTGTGAGTTTATAGCATGCAATTCTGACTTTATAACTCACAATTGTGTCATATAAACCTGCAATTCTGACTTTTTTTCTCTGAATTGTGAGATAACCTTATAATTCTGACTTTTTTTCTTGCGATTTTGAGTTTACATCTCACAATTCTCTCTTTTTTCTCAGAACTGTGAGATATAAACACAATTTGCGAGTTATAAAGTCAAAATTGTAAGAAAGACTCATGTTTGCAGAATTTTAAGTTCATATCGCACAATTGTGACTTTATTTCTCTGAATTGTGTCATATAAACTCACAATTCTGACTTTTTTTCTTGCAATTTCAAGCTTATAGCTCACCTTTTTTTCAGAATTTTGTCATATAAACTTCTGACATTTGTTCTCAGAACTGTGAGATATAAACGCACAACTGCAGGAAATAAAGTTCAGTTCTGAGGAGAAAAAAAAAGACAGAATTCTGACTTCATTTCTCAAAATTGCGAGTTTATATCAAACAATTGTGACTTTATTTCTCAGAACTGCAAGATTATATGATGTGTGATATAAACTCACAATTCTGAGAAATACATTTTATTTCTCAGAACTATGAGATATAAATGCACAATTGTGAGTTATAAAGTCAAAATCGCTAGATATAAAGACAGAATTGCAATTATAAAGTTCAGGTCTAAGGAGAAAAAGAACTCGCAGTATTCTAAATTAATATTGCACAATTCTGAATGCAGTAAATGAATAAATAAATAAAGTCTAAATTGTGAGACACACTCAAAAATGGCAAGAAAAAAAACTGAATAAAGTTAATAAAAAAAAACAAAAACTAAGTTACATTTGATATATATTTCACATTTTAAAATTACATTCAGAAATATATATAAATAAACAGAAACACTAGCTTTGTAATTCTATAAACATGTATTTTGGTTACCTTCCCTCCACAGCAAAATAATTCAATTTAACCATTCACAACAAAACAGGGAAACATAAATTGCGGTGGCATTCATTATAAACGCTATTTATTCTGAACGCCAAGCCTAGATGAATTTATATAAAGTGAAACCCTCTCCTGAACCTCATTCAGCATGAATGTTAATTTGTGGTGGAATATCAGTGGCTGCACATTTCAGATGATAAAACGACTTGTATTCCTGACGGGACAGTAAATGAGGAAACCTACCAGTGCAAATGAATCAAACTCATCTGACGCTGGTTTCTCGTCTGCGTCTGATCAGATATTAATTATTCACGAGCGCTTCACTCATAATTTGATTCATTAACTCGTCCACGGCTCTGATGATCATACGGAGCGTCCCCGAACCACCGGACAAACCTCAAACACAGCCATGAGAGTTAACAAGGACAATCTTGCTGAAACAAGGAATCATATTTATTTAACTGAAGCATATTTTTATGAACATTTATACTGTACTTTTTTAATTTTTCACATTATTTTACGTGCTGCCTTTTAATTGTATTACAATCAGCATAGGTTAAAGGGACTAAATCTAATTATTTCATGAAGTATGAATACTTGACATGTTGAATAAAATATGAGGGGGGTTTGCATTACTGGACTCAAATCATACTGAATTTGGAAAAAAAAAAATCTCTTTTTCTTATATTGTCGTTAACTAAAACAAACTAAACCACAAAACTAAAACCATAAAAAGCACTACCTGAAATAAATATTACTTGAAATATAAAATGTAGATACAAAAATACTTTCAATTAGCTATTTCTAACTGTTTAACTTGACGTTCTAAAATAACCAAATAGAAAAAAACGAAACTTATACAACAACTAATTATTACACAAAAAAATAACAAAAATACAACAAAACTGCTAAAAATGTAACTAAAATAAACACGTGCACAAAAAATGTTACAATCAGTATATATATTCTGGGAGATTTTTTTATGCTTTTTAAAGGAGACTTTTCTGCTCATCAAGGTTCAGTTTATTTGATTAAAAATACTGAAAAAACAGTAATATTGCAAAATGTTATTACATTATAAAATAATGGTTTCTATTTTAATATACTTTAAAATGTAATTTATTCTTGTGATGCAAAGCTGAATTTCCATCATCTGTTACTGCAGTCTTCAGCGGTAAATGATCCTTCAGAAATCATTCTAATATTCTGATTTATTGTTAGAATTATCAATGCTTTTTTTTTTTTTTTTTGGAACCTGTGATTCTTTTTTTTAGGATTCTTTGATGAATAACAATTTTAAAAAACTGCATTTATTAAAACTGTAAATCTTTTCTAACAATGTAAATCGATGCTATCATTTAATCAATTTAAGGCGAGCCACTGCGGGTGAATAGGGTATATAAATATCTTAATAGTTATCATCTTACTCACCCAGTTGATTGATTACTTTGATAACTGCAAACATTTTTTGTATTACAAGTTTTCTAAAATGTTAGGTGTGAATATGCAAATGAGCCACTGTTTAATGAAATATGTGCTCATTTGCATACATTTCTAGAACAACAATCTAAACACTGGATGAAGTCAGTTTCAAAATTCTTGTTTATTTTATTTTGAAGAAAAATTCAGAAAATACTTAGGCAGAAAAGTATATATATATATATTTTGTTTTTTAATGAATAAAAGTTGTATAAAATCAAGCAAATGATAAATAAACAAATCCCTCTTTAAAAGCCTTCAGGATATAGTCAGGAACACAAATGTTAGTGTGGTGTGTGTAAGTGCTGCTGAAGTGGAGATTTATGGCTCAGTGGAGGAGAAAACACTCTTGGCCTTTAAAATCTGTATTGTAATTTAAATCTATTGACACAAATAGATAAAGTGCTATAAAAGAAACACTTAACAGTGTCTTTTGGATGTTTTCTTTTCACTAGTCTGAAAAAAACACTTTAAAACACAAAAAAGCCCAAAATCTCAAATTTGACAGGTGCATGAAAAAATTTGTCTCTTCTTAAAAAATCCTTGCTGAATCCAAGTATCCATTTCTTTTTTCATTTACAGACCCCAAACTTTTAAACAGTAGTGTATATTGTAAGAAAACCTTTCTATTTTAAATAAATGCTGTTCTTTTTATCCTTTTATTGATCAAAGAATCCTAAACTATCACAGGTTCCAAAAAAAAATTATAAACTGTTTCCAACATTGATAATAAATCAGAATAATGATTTCTGAAGGATCATGTGATGCTGGAGACTGCAGTAATGATGCAAAAAATACAGCTTTGATCACAGGAATAAATTACAGTTTAAAATATATTCACATAAAATTATAATAATATTTCACAATATTACCATTTTTTATGTATTTTGGATTAAATAAACACAGCCTTGATGAGCAGAAGAGTCTTAAAAAAACATTAAAAATCCTACTGATCCGCAACTTTTCCGTTCTGTTGAATGGAGTAGTCAAACCTGACTGAATATCATCATAATCTATCACAAAGCGTTTATGCTGATGTTTGATATTAACGCAGCGTTTGAGTGACCCTGTGACCTACGCTTGACCCTTTGACCCAGTTTCCTCCTTCAGCGTCCAGTCGAACACAGCCTCTGCGTGAATATTTCATGAGTGTGAGCAGAGAATCACAGAGAGACTGACCTGATCCAGAAACATCAGCATTTGTCAAATATATTACCGCGGTAAACGTCAATGAAATTTGACATCAGTAATGAATCCCATTATCTGGAAACGTCATAATTTCATCACATATGAAAACAAAATGCAACTCTGACATGAATGAAATCAGCATTTGTAGTAACAGTGTTTCTGCTGGTGAACTGCTCTGAGTGAGGCATTGTGGGTGGATCACAGGCGTTTGATTGACGTAAGGTTCGTAAACCGCATGCGGTCGCGCAGAGATCAAAGTCTCTCCAGGAATCGGCAAACGGGCTCCCGAGGCTTTGATGGAGAACGGGTGGGGGCCGTCAGAGACGGTTAATCTACTGATCTCCCACAATGCCCTGCTCCTCGACGCCGCGTCTCTATTAGAGCCCTGAATCACTGTAACCATTCTCACACAACTGAACCTTTCTGGAAAACAAACAACTGCTTTCATTTCGCAACAGGGTATAAAGGTCTCAAGTAACTGTTTTTATTCTTTTTGCATCAATTCAATTTAGTGACTCTTACTATGCAATACTTATGTAAAATAAGGTCAAATCCTGACAAATTAAAAATGGACAATGCAAAAATTCTGAAAGAATAAAAAAATCAAATGTTCCTTTTATTGTTAATATAAAAATATAAAATAAACACAATAAATAAATGATTAAATTGTTACATTTTTATGCATTTAAGTAATTAGACATTCTTTTTAAATTAAAAACGCATTCCAGAAATACACTGCCAGTCAGATTTGTAATGTTAGGGTTAGTCTTTTAAAGAAACCTGTGTTTATTTGATCTGAAATAGAGCAAAACTTTTTACTGTTTAAAATTACTGCTTTATATTTGAATACATTTTAAAATGTAATTTATTTCTGTGATGCAAAGCTGAATTATCAGCATCATTACTGCAGTCTTCAGTGTCACACAATCCTTCAAGAAACATTGTATTATTATTATTAATATTTTTCAGTATTTAAAACAGTTGAGTAAATTTTTCAGGTTTCTTTGATGAAAAGAAACCTTTATCTGAAATAAAAAGCTTTTGTAACATTTTACATTGTAACATTTAAAAGCTTAGAGTCAGTATCCAATTATAGAAAATAATACTTTTATTTGGCAAAGATGCTTTAAATTGATCAAAAGTGATGAAATACATTTATAATTTTACAAAAGATTTCTATATTTCAGATAAACACTGTTCTTCTGAACTTTCTATTCATCAAAGAAACCTGAAACTGAGCTCATAATAAGCACATAATAATAATAATAATAATAATAATAATAATAATAATAATAATAATAATAATAATAATAATAATAATACATGTATTTTTGAGCAGCAAATCAGAATATTAGAATGATTTCTGCAGGATCATGTGACACTGAAGACTGCAGTAATGATGCTGAAAACTCAGCTTTGATCACAGAAATAAATTACATTTTGAAAATATATTCAAATAGAAAACAGTTCATTTAAATAGCAAAAATATTTCAAAATTGTGCTGTTTTTGCTGTACTTTTGGATCGAATAAATGCAGGCTTGGTAAGCAGAAGACTTCTTAAAAAAACTTCACAGGGCCCTTTTAAATCATTAGCGTCTCCTTTGAATGATTACAAATTACAACACTATTAAAATCTAATCCAGAAAAATGTAAATAGAAATGTTTGCCTGAACTTAAAATGTAATGTGTTTCATATTATGGGATATGATCTGTAATAAATAGCATTGTAAACCAATGGTTGAGAGTGTCTCTGTGCTGTACTCACCTCCAAAGACTGCTGGGAAATCAGCACACACTGACCGAACTGAAAGAGAACCACAAAAAACATGAGTTTCTGAGTCCTGATTCATTTGAACATCCCAGAATGATTGAATGCGTCTCTTTATTTCTGCCGGATTGAGTTTACAGTAAGAGTCAAATGAGCACATCACTGCAAACACCTGTGTTTGAGCATCTTTCTGATTGAAGAATGACCTGCAGTGTTCAGATTAAAGATTTTATGACGGAATATCACACAAATATTCATATTATGGGCAGCACTGAGACTTTGGAAACATGAATTTACAGTTATAAACATTTGAACTGTTATTAAACATGATTTTGAATTGGAAATACTGTGCATTTATTGAACTTGGAAAACTTTGAAATAGGTCATGTTTACAGTGCATTTGATTGATTTTTGATTTCAGACTGAAAACCCTCAAACTTAAAACTTTTAAAACTTGGAATTTTTGTCCAATTTTTTTTTTTACTTTCTGGCCCAGCTTTCTCAAGCCAACTTCAAAGTTTGCATTGACAGTTTCAACTGAAGTACTAGGAAATCTAATGAGGAACAAATAAAAATCAATGTATAATAAACAAAATAAAGAATTGTTTCTAAATCTGAATTCTTAACACAATTAAGCACTGACTTTTAAAAATTGCTTTTATCAATTTATTGAACTTTTAACAGCGGATTTCATTGACCTATACATATAATTAAACTGAAAAACAACAAAAAATCAATCAAATAAAGAATCTCTGTAAACCAGAAGGGCATTATCTTGTGTTTGTGATGAGAGTGAGTGAAGCTGAAGGTTGCTCAGTGATCGCTGATGGTCTGATGTGTGTCTGATACTCACAGCGGCAGGCGAGCGCGAGCGAGAGGCTCAGCAGGACGCAGCAGGACGTGTGTCTCATGGCTGTGGGCTGACGGCCGCGACGATGGAGAACTACAGGAGATCTTCAGACATCAGGAGCTGCTGAAAAAATAAGATGCATCACGGTTTCCACAAACATATTGGCCAGCACAAGTGTTTCCAACATTGATAATAATCAGAAATGTGTCTTGAACAGCAAATCAGTATATTAGAATGATTTCTGAAGAGTCTTGTGACACTAAAGACTGCAGTAATGATGCTGAAAATGCAGCTTTGCATCACAGAAATCAATTACAGTTTAACAGATATTCACCTAGAAAACAGCTGTTTTAAAACATAACAATATTTCACATTCTTACAATATGTTTGATCAAATAAATGCAGCCTTGCTGAGCAGAAGAGACTGTTTTCAGAAACATCAAAACAAATCTTAAAGGATTACTCCACTTTCAGAAAAAAAAATCCTGATAATTTACTAATGTACTCACCCCCTTGTCAAGAATCAAGATGTTCATGTCTTTTTTTCTTCAGTTGCAAAGAAATAAATTTTTCTCAGGAAAGCATTTCAGGACTTTTCTCCTTATAGTGGACTTCAATGGTGCTCAATGGATTGAAGGTCAAAATGCAGTTTAAATGCAGCTTCAAAGAGCTCTAAACAACCCCAGCCGAGAAACAAGGTTCTTATCTAGCAAAACAATCTGGCATTTTCTAAAAAAAATAAAAAAGTATATGCTTTTTAAATCGCAAATGCTTGTCTTGTCTACCCAATCTCAGTTAGGGAACGTCAAAAAATAATGATTTTGAAGTTGGAGGAGAAAACTAGATGGTAGGAGTACATAGAGTATGCATGTGCATCACAGAGCTAGAAAAGATGAGCATTTGAGGTTAAAAAGTAAAAAAAAAAAAAAAAAACATTTTTTTTAGAAAATAGTAAATTGTTTCGCTAAATAAGACCCTTCTTCCTTGTCTGGGATCGTTTAGAGTCGTTTGAAGCTGCATTTAAACTGCATTTTTAACCTTCAATCCATTGAGCACCATAGAAGTCCACTATATGGGGAGAAATCCTGGAATGTTTTCCTCAAGAAACTTTGCAACTGAGGAAAGAAAGACATGAACATTCTAGGATGACAAGGGGGTGACTACATTATCAGGACTTTTTATTCTGAAAGTGGAGTAATCCTTTAATTACTCCAAGCTTTTGTGCTTTCAGGATCAACATCAAGCAGTTACCAGTGACATGGGTGAAAACCATCCCCTTAACTAGCAGCGACACGAGACGACACACAGCAGCTGGATTATGACACACACACACACACACACACACACACACACATGTTGGGTTTACATGTTTTATGGGGACATTCCATAGGCGTAATGGTTTTTATACTGTACAAACCGTACTTTCTATGGCCCTACACCTACCCTACACCTAAACCTAGCCCTCACAGGAGATTGTGCACACTTTTACCTCCTCAAAAAAACTCATTGTGCATGATTTATAAGCCTGTTTCCTCATGGGGACCTGAGAAATGTCCCCACAAGGTCAAAATCTACTGGTATTACTATCCTTGTGGGGACATTTGGTCCCCATAACGTGATGAATACCAGGTACACACACACACACACACACACACACACACACACACACACACACACACACACACACACACACACACACACACACACACACACACACACACACACACACACAGGCAGGATGTGATCAGTCTCCTAGCAACACTTCTCATGTGAGACGGCTGAATCTTCATGAGCTCAAACTGAGATCTTAACCACTTAATCGTACACACACACACACACACACACACATCTGTGATTCACACCCCATTTCAGCAGCAGACGACAGACACACAGTCACATGACCATGATAATCAGCTATTTAATATTCAAATCTCCTCACACTGACACACACACACACACACACACACACACACACACACACACACACACACAATAAAGAGCTGAGAGTCACTCACGTGTCTCTTTAAGATCTCATTTGAGCACCGAGACTCCTGTAGATCTCCATCATGTCTCAGTCTGCGGTGTTATGAACACACATCGACTGCAGGAGAATCAGTGCCGGAATCGATTTACAGAAACATGAAGCTGTGGTATTTACATGCTCCTCTGAGAATACCGCGGTACTGTGTTTAGCTGATGTTGTAGTGTAATATCAGTTAATGGCGCCACTCGCTATCATCATTCGTTCGCTACCAATTCTTTCCGTTCTCTCCGTCTGGAATCATCACATCTTTCCACATTACAGGTAATTATTTTTGCTTCCTGCTGGAGTCATGTGATCATTCCATTAGAGAAGAATGAGGATATGTGCATGGAAAACACACACACACACACACACACACACACACACACACACACACACACACACACACACACACACACACATACACACACACACACACACACACACACCAAACAACACTGGACCCCACTGACTTTTACTGTATGTACTTTAATATTATTACAAACTAACTCTCTCATGATTAGGAATACATTAAATTGTTCTACTATGTATTAGCAGTAGATCAGAATTATGGCCATTAATATTGTTGCACATGCATCTGTATATTACATTTGATATTTAAACTTCAGTTTTATGCATTTAAAAAATCAACATGTTGAGACAAAATCTCAATTCATTAGTTGTTTGCAGTTATTGTATATTATTTTGATGGATTTGCAGAGTCAGATGGGCATTTACATCTACCTGAACTTTGTTAAAAATTCATTCATCATTTGGCTCAGTTTGGGACTTTAGCAGTTTGCTGATCATTTGATTCAGTTCGGGAGTTGGTAGCGTGTTCGTGAGTCATTTGATTCAGTTCGGGAGTTGGGAGCGTGTTTGTGAGTCATTTGATTCAGTTCGGGAGTTGGTAGCGTGTTCGTGAGTCATTTGATTCAGTTCGGGAGTTGGTAGCGTGTTCGTGAGTCATTTGATTCAGTTCGGGAGTTGGGAGCGTGTTTGTGAGTCATTTGATTCAGTTCGGGAGTTGGTAGCGTGTTCGTGAGTCATTTGATTCAGTTCGGGAGTTGGTAGCGTGTTCGTGAGTCATTTTATTCAGTTCGGGAGTTGGGAGCGTGTTCGTGAGTCATTTGATTCAGTTCGGGAGTTGGGAGCGTGTTCGTGAGTCATTTGATTCAGTTCGGGAGTTGGGAGCGTGTTTGTGAGTCATTTGATTCAGTTCGGGAGTTTGGAGCGTGTTCACAAATCATTTGATTCAGTTTGGGAGTTGGTAGCATGTTCGTGAGTCATTTGATTCAGTTCGGGAGTTGGGAGCGTGTTTGTGAGTCATTTGATTCAGTTCAGGAGTTGGGAGCGTGTTTACAAATCATTTGATTCAGTTTGGGAGTTGGTAGCGTGTTTGTGAGTCCTTTGATTCAGTTCGGGAGTTGGGAGCGTGTTCACAAATCATTTGATTCAGTTTGGGAGTTGGTAGCGTGTTCGTGAGTCATTTGATTCAGTTCGGGAGTTGGGAGCGTGTTTGTGAGTCATTTGATTCAGTTCGGGAGTTGGTAGCATGTTTGTGAGTCATTTGATTCAGTTCGGGAGTTGGTAGCATGTTCGTGAGTCATTTGATTCAGTTCGGGAGTTGGGAGCGTGTTTGTGAGTCATTTGATTCAGTTCGGGAGTTGGTAGCGTGTTCGTGAGTCATTTGATTCAGTTCGGGAGTTGGTAGCATGTTTGTGAGTCATTTGATTCAGTTCGGGAGTTGGTAGCATGTTCGTGAGTCATTTGATTCAGTTCGGGAGTTGGTAGCGTGTTCGTGAGTCATTTGATTCAGTTCGGGAGTTGGGAGCGTGTTTGTGAGTCATTTGATTCAGTTCGGGAGTTGGTAGCATGTTCGTGAGTCATTTGATTCAGTTCGGGAGTTGGTAGCATGTTCGTGAGTCATTTGATTCAGTTCGGGAGTTGGGAGCGTGTTTGTGAGTCATTTGATTCAGTTCGGGAGTTGGTAGCGTGTTCGTGAGTCATTTTATTCAGTTCGGGAGTTGGGAGCGTGTTTGTGAGTCATTTGATTCAGTTCGGGAGTTGGGAGCGTGTTTGTGAGTCATCTGATTTAGTTTGGAGCATGTTTGCGAATCATTTGATTCAGTTCGGGAGTTTGGAGCGGGTCCTGATTACAGTATCAACTGGGGCTATATTTAAAATCGACTTTTTGATGTTTTTTTTACCCATGTTTTAATTTCTGTGACAAAAAAATTATTTGTGATCAAACATTAATTGACGGACCCGCGGTTGAAGACCCACAGTTTAGAGTCCTTTAAACCCCATTTAAACGGCATTTTGGTTCAAAGTTCAAACACACAGGCACCATTGAAGTCCACTATGTGTAGAGAAATCCTAAAATGTTTTGCTCAAAAAACATAATTTCTTTACGACTGAAGAAAGAAAGACATGCACATTTTGGGTGACAAAGGAGAGAGTAAACTGTCAAATTTTGTTCTGGAAGTTCAAGTTTGCGGTCGGTAAAATGTTCAAATGTATTTGAAAGAGTCTCTTCTGCTCACTAAGGCTGCAATTATTTAATTAAAAATACAGTAAAACCTGTAAAAATATTTTTACCATTTCAAACAGCTGTTTTCAATTTGAATATCTGTTAAATTGTAATTTATTTCTGTGATGCGCAGCTGGATTTTCAGCATCATTCCTCCAGTCTTGAGTCACATGATCCTTCAGAAATCATCCTAATATACTGATTTGCTGCTCAAGAAAGATATCAGATTATTATTAATGTTGAAAACAGTTCTGCTGCTCAATATTTTTATGGAAAGTTCAAAAGAACAGCATTTATTTGAAATAGAAATCTTTGGTCAGATTTTAAATGTCTTTACTGCCTGATTAATTTAATATGACCTTGATGAGAGAAAACAGCAGGCGGTTAAAGAAGCGTGAGTGTAAACATCATTAATCATGTAGCTGATGTTTGTAGCGAGTGGTTTCTTCATGCAGTAGATCAGGTCTGACCTTCAGTGTTGTTGGTGTGTTGACTCAGCGTGTTAAAGTGCTTTGTGTTCAAACTCAGCTGAACAACCAACCAATTTCAGCTGGAATAATAACAGCATTGAACGGCAGAGACGCGGTCCTCCAGGAACCAGTTCATCAATGAGAAACGCTGAGCTGAGGGATATGTGTGAATATATGACGTCACACACACACACACTACAATATCCAGACCATGACTTCTCCATCCAGAAGATCCCGTCACCGGCAAACAACAGACGTATTCATGATCCTCTCAGACAGACGTGACTCTGATGGACACAGACAGACGCTACTGTACACACAGGGGTCACGAGCGGACATTAATGTCTGACCATTACAGCACATGATACATTTCATGTTTAATATCCATATTGCTGATGCTCTGGACATGTGCTGTGATGTACAGTCAAGCCCGAAATTATTCATACCCCTGGCCAACTTCTGACTTAAAGTTACTTTTATTCAACCAGCAAGTTTTTTTTGACCGGAAATGAGACAGGCTTCTCCCAAAAGATAATAAGACAAAAGGCATCATTGTAGAAAAAAATGACTCATAATTTATTTACATTTGAACAAAAAGTGTCATGTCCAAAATTATTCATACCCTTCTCAATAAATAATAGAAAAGCCTTTATTGGCTATTACAGCAATCAAACGCTTCCTATAATTGCTGAGCAGTGTTTTGCATGTCTCCACTGGTGTTTTTGCCCATTCATCTTTAGCCATGAGCTCCAACTCTTTCAGGTGTCATCACCCTGATCTTTAGCTCCTCCACAGATTCTCAATTGGATTTAAGTCAGGACTCTGGCTGGACCACTGTAAAACGTTCATGTTTTTGTCTGCTAACCATTTCTTCACCTCTTTTGCTGTGTGTTTTGGGTCGTGAAATGTCCACTGGTGCCCAAGGCCAAGTTTCTCTGCAGACTGCCTGATGTTGTAGTTGAGAATTTTGACTTATTGCTCATTTTTCATGGTGCCGTTTACTGTGATTAGGTTCCCTGCTCCATCGGCTGAAAAACTACCCCAAAACATCAGGTTCCCAGCACTATGTCTGACAGTGTTTGACATGTTTGACAGTGGGGATGGTGTTCTTAGGGTTGAAGGCTTCTCCTTTTTTACGCCAAATGAAGGCTACATCATTGTGGCCAAAAAATTCAATTTTTGTTTGATCTGACCATAAAACAGAAGGCCTGGGGCCTCATTTATAAAGACTTGCGTAAAAACCATCCTTGATTTTATCTAAGAACTTTCCTGATTTGATCGTAAGAGCGATTCAGAGAAAACGAACGTACCACGAAATCCATGCGTACGCCAGTCATTCGGTTATAAATCACAAATGATCGTGGAATTGTGTGCAGCTGAATGTTCCGCCGTCGAAACGCCCCTGCTTAATTAATTAACATATAAAATGAGCTCATTCCTAAAGCAAAAACTCTGTGACAATGGCAAGTAAAAAGGAGCGCAAGAAATCAAATTATAGTGAGGCTGAACTATCTGCAATACCAGGCATTACCACAAGGAAACGGTCGTACGCCAAGCTGGAATCTGACGTGGAGATAAGTACTTTTCCACGTCGAAGACGTTTTTTATAAATCTGTACTTTGACGTGGATTTGATCGTACGAACACTCTAAGATCAAATCAGTGCGTAAGAAAGTTTTATAAATGAGGCCCCAGAAGTCGTCTTCTTTGTCTTGATGAGGATTTGTAAAGGTCTTATCTGGAGAAGTGGTGTCCTCTTGGTCGGTGTCTGTGGATCCCAGTGGTGTTCAGTGTCTGTTGGACTGTCTGTCTTGAGATGTTCCACCATCAGAGCCCAGATTCATCAGGATGGCCTTGGTGCTGATCCTTGGATTCTTTTATAACTCTCTCACTATCCTCCTGACCAGCACAGGTCTCACTTTTGGCTACCAATCACGTCCTCTGAGATTTTTCACTGTATTTTTTAATAATACTTTGCACTATAGCCACTGGAACTTCAAATCATTTAGATACGGTCTTATTTCCACAATGATTCCTCTTGTACATCGCCTTATTATCTTTTGGGAGAGCCCGTGCCATTTCTGGTCAAAAAACAAACTTTATGGTTAAATAAAAGTAACTTAAATCAGAATTTGCCAGGGGAATGAATAATTTTGGGCTTGACTGTAATTGGCCGTCTGAAGGGTCACATGACCTCCCTCACGCTCACAAAGTATCACCAGGTTCAGCCTTGTGGAAAAGAAGCATGCTTATTATAGAAAATAACTTGTGTTTAATTAAAATACTTAAGTGCGGATTGAATGGAATGTTTTTTTTTTTTTCCTGATACTTAATTGCGTGTTATTTACAATAAAATGAAAATCAGTTAGTTTAAATTTGCATTAATGCAATTAGTTGAACTTTGGAGTCCGAAACACTTTAAAGTTTAACTAATTTCATTTAAAATGCAGACCCACTTAGGTAGCACAGTATTTGTAATTTCAAAAAGATTACTTCTGTTGCTGCTGCATGTACTGATGCGGAGTCACAGTAAACTAAAATATAGTTTAATATAATTTATATTGAAACTCTATTGAAACTGTGTTTCTGTATTTCAATATACATTAAATTATATGATAAATGAATCATGGAAACATCTGTTTAATGCATCAAATTTATTTAAGGGTAGTTGACAAATACGAGGTAAAAATGTGTTCTTTTTTGTTTGTTTTTTGAGAAAACTTTGTCAGTTCTTTCATTGTTTTTTTCTTTACATTGTTTACTGAACTGTACCATGAATGTGTCCAATGGTGTGGCACAGCAAAAAAAAAAAAAAAAAAAAAAAAAAAAAAAAACTCTTTCCAATATACGAATAGTATGACATGCTAGACTTATCTTTATTGTTAGACACTTATTTTCATATAGTGTTATTTATTTAATATGAAATTATAATTAACATCATTTTTCCCCATTAATTGTTGTACAATTTAAAGACAAACTTTTACAACAAGACAAACTTTGCCGTCATCTGTTCAAATTAATTCCATCTCTACAAAAAAAAACTAATCTGTGTTTCTTTTATGTGCATCACCCCACAGACCACAAAATGACTTAAGGCAAGTTTTCAAGTTGAAGCAGGTAGAAATGTGTAATGCAGTTCAGCATTTTTAATCAATTATTAATTGGAAATGTAATAAAACACATGTTAAATGATAATCAAGTTGCATGTGCTTTAGTATGTTAGTCAACACATCAAAATAAGTCTTATGTGAAAGATTATTACAACATAATGATTCAGTAAAACCTTTAATTTGATATAAAGTGCACTTAAAGTCACTTAAGTGTATCTGCAAGTACAGTTTTTTAAAAAAAAAAACATAATAATACTACAAATATACTTAATGGAGATATATATATCAGTAAACCTCAGTTTTAGTGCAATACGTTTGGCGTGACAGTCTCTCACACCCTCATCATTCACCTCTGAGCGTCCCATGAGGCCTCAGAAACACTAATGTCCTCTCTAAAAGCATGAGCGCTGCCAACTGTCCCAAATCCTCATTGTCTCCTGAACAAACGGGACGGAGCGTATCTGAGATCAGAAGCGATCAGATTAACTCTGGGACGCGTCTGAAGGAGAAACCCTGCTGCGAGCGGAGCACCACTCACGCTAATGAAGCCCTCAACACCACACACGCCTCTGAACCCAAGCATTTTTTGGATCAAAAATACAGTGAAAACTGTGAAATATATGTTTTCTATCTGAATATCTGTGAAAATCTGAATTTTCAGCATCATTACTGCAGATTTAAGTGTCACATGATCCTTCAGAATTCATTCTAATATACTGATTTGTTGCTCAAGAAACATTTTTTCAGCTAAGAGGGGGGTAAACATGATTTCAGAAAGATGGCAGCATCATAATGTTATTTTTACTCAGAGATTGGTCGCTCTATTAGTAAAATCTGTTGACTTCAGCAATCTTTGTTGCATTATGTGCCAATGGTGACCATTCAGACAAGATACAATTCTATTTCTTCAGACATTTCTCTTTAAATAGAATCAGCATCAGCTGAATACAAAGTGACCAACATTTCGATTTCGACCACTGAAAATGGCTACAATTCAACAATCTGGACATAGAGCCATATTGAGATCCACATATCTCTGGGACTGAACAATATAGGGTCTTGATATTTAGGATTCCAAAAGAAAAGTTTATTATCAACTAGAATCAAAAATCATATTGCGATATCTTTAATACTTCTTGAGTTATAGGTACACGAACTTTGGAAAAAGAATATTAATGGCACTCAGACAGTTACGTAACAGTTCGATGCAGTTGTCAACAGAAGGAAATGAGATACATCTCTAGTTTCAACATTATTTGTTCTTTAGACATTCCTCTTTAAAACAATTTTTTTTTGCAAACTGACCCACATGTGGTTTTTGACCATGTGTGCATTTTAGCGATTTACTCCTGGAGCCATATTGAAATTCCAATTTCTTTGGAACCAAATCATATAGGACTTTAAAAATAAAGAAACCAAATGGAAAGTTTATTAAGACCCAATATCTAAAAGGGCATTATGATATGTTAAATACTTCTTAAGTTACAGGCATGCAAACTTTGGAGAAAATAACTTGAAAAGTGCTGTTTCTCCATTTTTGAATGGTCACCATTGGCACATAATGCAACAAAGATTGCTAAAGTCAACAGATTTTACTAATAGAGCGACAATCTCTGTGTACAAGTAACATTATGATGCTGACATCTTTCTGAAGTAATTTTACCCCCCTGAAACTTGGCTCTGAATCTCTGAAAACTGCCATTTTGACCTCCCTCCACAAAATAGTGGATTACTCAGTAAATATTCATCCATGACATTTAATATTTTGGCTTTCATCACTATAAATGACTATCATTCTTCAGAAAAAAATATTAGCACATGACCCAAATGTCTTAACTGTCACTTTTCATCAATTTATTGCATCCTTAATAAATAAAAGTAGCAATTTCTTTAGCTTTGTGTGACACTGAAGACTGCAGTAATGATGCTGTTTTAAATTGTAATAATATTTCACAGTTTTTACTGCATTTTGATGAAATAAATGCAGCTTTGGAGAGCAGAAGAGACTTCTTTGAGAAACATAACACATCTTATTGACCTCAGTCTAAGTGTATGCGACGAATATAGAAGGTTAATGGAGTCTAACTGGTTATTTCTGACTAAACCAGCAGCGTGTCCCAGTTCCTGAGCCATTTGTCTGTGCGTCTCAGGCGTTTAGTAGCTGTATTGTGTCGAGTGTCTTTCAGAGAGCAGCAGATTTGGGTCACAGACAGACAGAAGACTGGATGAACACACCATCCATGACGCTTTGAAGTAAATATCAGAAACACATGGTGTACAAAACATCAGATACTCAAAATACAACTAGATTAGACATCAAACACAGTGTCATGTGTCCATGAATGACCCTTCTGTTCACATGCTCACAATATTTCGGGAGTATAATGAGATTGTCATGAATAAAAGCACATTCAGATTGTGCAGAAGACAGAAAACAGACGATGAGACGAAGCGTCCTGCGGGTGTTTGTCTTCAGATCAATACTCCTGCGTGTTTCTGCTACACCAGAGCACTACATCACTGGAAAACCTGATGTTAAATTAGCTTATAGCTTCATAGCTCAACCTGACATTTCATTAGCTAATAGGGTCAAGGAGAGAGCGCACATGTAAAACACACACAAACAGGGCAAAGGTCATCACCGTAAATCACCTGTTCTTCATCATACTCTTCTCTCAGACTCCTGTATACAGAGCTCATCTGATGCTGATGATCACTGACTGATGCTTTCATTCTCTACAAGTACACTAGATATCAACCTAAAGACACTAAAGGCCTCAACATGACTTCAAATCATCTAAAATAAAGGCAAAAAAAGTCTACAGTGACATTTGTACAAGTTGCCCAAATGAAGTTCTTAGCAATGCATATTACTAATCACAAACAGCAGAGACTCGTCATCAAACACTGATTCTCACACGCAAACGCTGCAGTGTGTGTTGAGTGTGTGACGCTCGGATGCTGAAGTGTGTCCTCTTTAGTGAACACTTGACAATGAGCGGCTGTGGAGACTGGCACGAGCGTCTGACACACACACACACACACACACAGATGAGCGACTGTACCTCACAAACACAGCATTCACATCACACTTCATCAACAAAACACATCCAGCTCTAATGAGTCTTTATAAGGGCTCTGAGTCTGTGCTCTCGCACTCAAACATCACTCATATTTATGCTCTTCTGCTTTAAATGTGGGAAAAAAAGATGGCATATATATGAAGTACCACTCCCATGTATGTACTCACTTTAACATTTCAAAAAACATATTAGTCATTTTTCTGTTTTTCAAAGTGTTAAAGTATCATGTGGTGCGACCGTCTGCCCATAACTTTTGTTTTGGAGCGTTTTGTAATCCTGTATAAAAATGCAAAGCATTTGTATTTATATTTTTTATCATAAAATACAAACAAACTTTGTCTGATGATGTCCATTTTATAAAATACTAGTGGTGCGACCATCCAGAACCTACTATATTGGGACTTTTATGTTGAAATCCATTCAAAGACAGGACATTGCATAATATACCAATTTGCCAAGGACCCAACTCTTTCAAATTTAGAGATAATAACCTTTTTGACGGCTGGTATGTAGCTACCACATTTAGATATCATGTGGTACGACCTCATTAAAGCAATAAATACTAAGTTGTTCTACAAGCATTTATTTTTATTATAAATTTCATGGTGATGTTTTGTGGGAAACTAGCTTGTTTTGTTCAGGCGGCCAATTCTGTGCTTGTAAATTTTGACTGAATTTGAAATATCATGCGGTGCGACCATCAAGAAATTACCACTTTGGCACTTTTATGTTGAAATCCATTCAAAAATAGGACGTTGCATCATATACCAATTTGCCAAGGACAAAACTCTTTCAAAAAAAAAAAACGTTTTAATGACTTACGATTACCACATTTGACTGAATTTGAAATATCATGCGGTGCAACCACTGCAGAGTGTTGTCCATTAAAGATATATGTCCCAGATTGGCAGTTTTTGTGCTTTTATATTCAATTGATTATATTCAATAAAATACATTATTTGAGTATCATTTAGAATAGATTTTTATGCAATTTGAGTAATTTCAGACGGTTTATGTTTAATACTTGTGCAATAATTTAAGAAATTCAAACAACAAATACTGTTTTTTGTCTCTTTAATGTGTCCTGACAGATCGCCTCAGTTTAAGCGGCACATGAACCGATCATTTCTTCATCTTCACTAGTTAGAGCACAAAATAAACATGAATGAACATTCAATCGTAAAAATACGTCCAATACACACCATTTTTCAAGTTCAAGTCCACCAACAATAATCTACTCTCCGGTCTGGTTTGTTTGTCAGACATAATGGCATATTTGGCAAAGTTCAGAAACATCTGGCGGCTAAAGAAATGCCTGCAGTTAATGACATGTGCAAAGCTTTTCTCTTTTTTTTAAATGATATACAGTCTTTTTGTCATTTGGAGCGACCAATAATATCAATAACTGTATTATATTAAAAATAAATAATCTCATTTCTGTGGCTGAAATATGTATCACTGCAGTATGCTCAAGTGAATGGTATTTATAACATTTCATATCAGTTTTATACAATTTACAGGAAAAATAAGTTTGCTAGCTACATTTAAGAAGGCAACTCTGAAATTATAGAACAAAAACATTTGATAATTTTTCACAAAAACTCAAAAGAAATGCAAATAATTGGTTTCTAAACACTATAATTACTGAGAACATTTAAATAAAATTTAAGATCATGGTCACACCACATGACATTTTTCAAGGATATGGCCAATTCATCTAGATGAAATGCTAAAATCATTTAATTTAAAGTTTATGTTTACACAACATTCATGTTTGAACAATCAAACTGGATATTATTATTATTATTATTATTATTTGCATTTAAAAATTGGTCTTTCAAAGTCCTTCAATGGCATCAATGACCAATATATTTTTCTTACTTTTATTTATTTTAGTGCTTCAACTTCCATTCATGAAATGAGCTGAAATGAAGTTTTTTAATATTTTATTTTATTTCAGTTAAAGTTCATTTTATTTAAAGATATTTTTATGGTTTTAGTTACTGTTAATGGTGTTTGGTGATATGTTTGACTGATCAATAAATCATAAATCAAAGCTACAGATGCGTGGCTGAAATCTACAGACATTCTGTCACAAGCGGTCTGATCCGTGATGGCTGCCGTCGTCTGAGAATCACTGAAATCACTGCAGCAAACACAGAGACACAAACACAGCCCTGATGATGAGAACTATAACAGGAAATCCATACCAGAGCTGACAGGAACACATCAAACAAGCCGGAGACGGACATCTGCTGCTGCTGCCTAATCGACTCAGAGTCAGTCATTAAACTCTGGTTTATCCACTAATAAACAAGATTCCTAAACACAGCGAAACTGGAGGAATGGACTGAATAAACTTTACATTATACAGATGAGATCAGTTCACAGAGTCTGAAAACAACATGTTACTGATGGAGATAAAACCTTCAGTACAAACAACAATCACACAGAAGTAAATAAAGAAAAATAAATCATTTTTCACCAATGCAAATCAATAAGTCATTTTCCAAAAATCTTTACATTTTAAATTTTATATACAATAAAAGTATCATAAGTTAAAATAAATAAACAAATAAATCATTCACACAGGAGTCTTTAAGTAAAATTTTGAAATAAAATAAATTAATTCCAATAAAAATAAATATAAATATAGCTGCACACAGCTATTACGGGGCCAAGCACTAGGCAAGGGAAGCATCAGGACAAGTGCAGCAATGAGTAACTGAAGCCATTTTAAGGTGATTTTAGTCAAGATTGAAGAAAAATAATAAAAACAACCACTAGTAATACTATATAAAAGGTTACCATTTTTAAAAACAAGGTGGCACTGTCTCAAAACGTTTTGAATACTTTCAGGTCATGGTCTCCATGGTACATGCAAAGTTTCGTAATAGTACACCAATGAACTATTATGTAGTACATTTTTAGGACAATATTTTTCCTGACCGCTAGGTGGCACTGTTCCGAATCTATGCAGGTAGCCTCAGGTCATGCTTGTTATAACACACACCAAGTTTGGTCTCAATACTCCAAACCGTTGCGGAGATATGACCTCACATCCATTTTTGTGCACTTTTCGTAGAATTCTAGAGTTATTGGAGAGTTATTGTAGAGTTATTGGAGAACGGTTCAACTAATCAACTTGAATTCCATAAAGTTTTGCCAGTATGGTCTGAAGATGATCTGAGCCAGTTTTGGAAAATCTGAAAAACCGTCTAGGATAAGTTCCAAAAAGTATGTTTTAGAAACTATTAAAAATAGAAAAAAAAATTTATTAAACTTTATGATTTTTTAATTTTGGTGTTCATTCGACTTGGCATGACCCAAGGATTCAGAGAAAAAGAAGAATTTTGATTCTGCGCCTTACGGTTCAAAATTATTAGCATAAAGAAAGTGAGAATTTGGACAAGTGGTGGCGCTAGAGAGTTTGAGGTAGAGACTCCAAACTTGCCGTGGTTAATGTTGAGACTGTCCTCTATCTGTGTACCAAATTTTACAACTTTCCCTCAAGCGGTTCAGCTGCCATAGACTCGGGCAGAAGAAACAGAAGAAGATGACAACGAAGAAGAAGAAGAATGCCAACAGATACAGCAGGTGCCATCAATAGTTCAATCAATCAGAAGGTCGGTCAATGGTAGGACAATTTAAACTTTGGATGTGATTTGTACTGATACGCTCTGCTGACTAACAAAAGAATCAATGAAAGTCTCTGTCTGATTACTGGAGCGTCAGATGAAGATCAGCAGAAGAGATGAGCTTACAGGACTTTCAGACGTTCATCTGATGATCAGAACATCAATCTGAATCTGATCAAACGGATCTGACGCACACCGCTAACGGCTACGGCAGAAATAAACACAAACGCTTTATATAACGCCATAATCTCTAACGTCCCACACGCTCACGTCACACTTCCTCTGACTTCAGATCAGACAAACTAAACGAATCAGCCCAAGCATGTGCTTTAGATTTCAGAAGAGGCCATGAAGTGCCCTACATAGATAACATGTGCTCAGTGCCAAAAACTTATTATAGACATTATGATGATGTTAAAATGTTAAAATATCCAGAAATTCTCCACACTGCTCAATAAACTTGTGCAACAGCCAACACTATTCATACTACTATATATACATGTTCCATTAAGATAGTTTGCAAATTTCCTACCATAAATAGATTAAACTTAATTTTTGATTAGTAATATGCATTGCTAATAACTTCACTTGGACAACTTTACAGATGATTTTCCCAATATTTTGAATTTGTTGCACTCTTATAGTTGTTTAAATCCCAGTTTTTTTTTTTTTAAAGACCCCTATGACTGGTTTTGTTGTCCAGGGTCACATATAAATATATTTTTATTCAACATTTTCTGCTTGTTCACGTTCTCTTGCATGATTGCATCTGTATATAGAATTTTTAAGTTTTTAAAAGTCAAATATTGCTGCTCAAGAAGCATTTCTGGTTATTACCAATTTTGGAAACAATATTTTTGTGGAAACCATTATACAATTTTTTTTTTTTATGATTCACGGATGAATATAAAGTTCAAAACTGAATAGAAAGGGTTTTTTTTAAAGAAAAACATTAATCAAGGATGCACTAATTTGATCAAAAGTGACAAAAATATTTATAATGTTCCAAAAGATTTCTGTTTCAAATGAATGCTGTTCTTTACCTGTGAATCCTGAAAAATAAAATGTATAACAGTTTCCACAGAAATATTGTGCAGCACAACTGTTTTAAACATTGATCACAATCAGAAATGTTTGTTGAGCAGCAAATCAGAATATTAGAATGATTTCTGAAGGATCGTGTGACACTGAAGACTGGAGGAATGATGCTGAAAATACAGCTGTGCATCACAGAAATAAATGACATTTTAACAGATATTTACACAAGAAACAAAAAATTCTAATTAGATAAAGTTTGTCAAGAAAAACTTTGAAGTTGGCTTGAGAAAGAAGTTTGAAATGTTTAAAAAAAAGTTTGAACAAAGTTTAAGAAGTTTAAAAAGATTTCCAAGTTTTAAGAGTTTTAAGTCTGAAATAGTTTAAAGTAGTTTTAATAGCTTAATGTTTGATAGATTTTTAAAGGTTTTACTGTATTGTTAACCAAAGAACTGCCGCCTTGCTGAGCAGAAGAGACTTGTTTCAAAAACATTTAAACTATTCTCACTGAAGTAGATTAATATACAGCAGACTGAACTATTTTTCACTTTGCAGTGCATTCTGGGATTCCTGAGGTACGAATGCGATGCTGCTGCAGAATCTGTCCTAAAGGAGGACTCACGCTGCCTACGCTCTGGAACGATCTGGAACATGCAGATGAAGCCCTAAAACACTGACTACATCTTCATCATCTTCATCTTCATCAGCTGTGGAGGAATGGATCCTGAACATCAGCTGACCATCACGTGTGTTGAGTCTCATTAGTCTCTGTGGATCATTAAGATTATTGATCAGTATTGATCGTCCAATAACAGAGGAAGGAAGTTGAGTCAGAAAGAGCCGTTTACGCTCATCTGAAATGCAGATGCTCTCAGACGCTCCGTCATTAAAGGATTACTCCACTTTCAGATCAGTTTACAGGTAATGTCCTTCTCATGCAAGATGTTCATGTCTTTCTTTCTTCAGTTCAGTTGTAAAAAAAAAAAATTTTTTTGATGGAAAAATTTCTGGATTTCTCTCCATATAGTGGACTTCTATGGTGCCCTGAGTTTGAACTTCCAAAATGCAGCTTCAAAAGACTCTAAACTATCCCAGCTGAGGAAGAAGGGTCTTATCTAGCCACACGATTGATTATGTTCTTATATTTTTTAGCTTTTAGAGATTATAGCTCTGCCTGAACTCTGTGTATTCCAGTTCTAGACAGTTAGGGTTTGACTAAAAACTCCCATCTCATTTTCCCCTTCAGCTTCAGAATCATCCTCCATCGCTGCAGAAGTACCACCCTTTACCAAAAAAAAAAAAAAAAAAAAAAAAAAAAAAAGGTAAAACAGTGATGTAGGACGAGAGTGAAGTTTGAGGAGAAAATAAGACGGGAGTTTTAAGACATAGCCTAACTGTCTTGAACCGGAATATGGACATTTGTGGTTAAAAAGGTGTATAAAAATATTTTGATTTTAGATCGTTTTGCTAGATAAGGCCCTTCTTCCTCAGCTGCTTTTGAACTGCATTTTAACCTTCAATCCATTGGGCACCATTGAAGTCCACTAAAAGGAGAACTTTCCTGAATTGTTTTCCTCAAAAAAAAAAAAAAAAAAATTAGTGACTGAAGAAAGAAAGACATGAATATCTTGGATGACAAGGGGTTGAGTACATTATCTGTGCATTTATATGCTGAAAGTGAAATAATCCCACCTGTGACATGACAATAAGGCAAAATAATGCAATGCTAAATGCTGACATGTATCTCAGCTCATGTATTGGTGGATCATTCTGGATCAAGCGGTCATTTCTGGAGCTCATGAAGGATGAATGTCTGCTAAGGGCACTAAACCAGCACAGATCAGTTTGAATATGCTGCTGTGATTGAGAACATTCATCACGTTATTCCAATCCGAACCCATTCAGACACTGTTCACTTGCTGATCCTGCTGGATGTGTGTTCAGTGTGTGTTTATTGTGTGTTTGTGTGTTCAGTGTGTGTTTATTGTGTGTTTGTGTGTTCAGTGTGTGTTTATTGTGTGTGCGCTGGCAGGAGTGTGGGGTCACGCTCTCGTCCTGCTTTCAGCTGTAAGAGTGATTCTGGAAAACCTGAGCAGATCCAGAATGAAACAGAGACCTGCTGCTTCAGCCGCTAGAATACTAATGATCACACATCAATGTGCTCTTCACACACACACACACACACACACACACACACACACACACACACACACACACACACACAAATACAGGTTTCCATTTGTTGTAGGTTCAATCCATAGGCATGATGGTTTTCCACTGTATTTTCTTGTAACTTCCAGTATTAATACTGTATATCTGCTCTATTAGATTTTGAAAACACTTCTTCATTCTAATACACACCCCTGCTCAAACGTTTGGGATCAGTAAGATTTTAAATGTTTTTAAAGAAGTTTCTTCTGCTTATCACGGCTGTGTTCATTTGATCAAAAATACAGGAAAAAAAGGTAATACTGTGAAATATTATTATGATGCAAAACAATGTTTTTCTATATTGATATACATTCAAATTTTATTTATATTAGTGATGCGCAGCTGAATTTTCAGCATCATTACTGCAGTCTTCAGTGTCACATGATCCTTCAGAAATCACTCTAATATCCTGATTTATTCTCAATGTTTGAAACAGTTGTGCTGCTTAATATTTTTTGGAACCTGTGATACTTTTTTCAGGATTCTTTGATGAATAACAACTTAAAAAGAACAGCATTTATTCCAAATCTAAATATTTTCTAACAATATAAATCTTTTGCTATGACATTTTTATTAATTTAACACATCCTTACTGAATAAAAGTATTAATTTCTTTAAAAAAAAAAAAATAATAACTATGTTGTTATAAAATATTTATATATTAAATAAATAGTGTTCTTTTCAACTTTTTATTCATCAAAAAATCATGAAAAAGTATCACAGGTTCCAACACTGATAATAAATCAGCAAGTAATGATGCTGAAAATTCAGCTTAACATCACAGAAATAAATTACATTTTAAAGTATATTAAAATAAAAAAACTGTCATTTTGAATAGCAATAACATTTCATATTATTACTTTTTTTCTGTATTTTTGATCAAATAAATGGAACTTTAATGAGCATAAGAGACTTTAAAAAAAAACATTAAAAATCTAATCCCAAAAAACTTTGAGCAGTATATATATTCATTATTTGTTAGTCATGTGTGAATCATCAAATTGTCCATTCATGCACACTGAGATATAAACCAGCCAAATACCATAGCAAAAGCTCAATGTGGTAAACCATCACATCAACATGCCTTCATCTTTAATTGAAACAAACCAATCCTGAATCACTCGAAAATACAGCGTTCTTTAAAACAACACTCACTCACAGCTACAGACCAACAAACCTCTTTCAATCTCCACCAGCAGCACTGAACAAGTGTGTGTGTGTGTGTGTGTGTGTGTGTGTGTGTGTGTGTGTGTGTGTGTGTGTGTGTGTGTGTGTGTGTGTGTGTGTGTGTGTGTGTGTGTGTTTATGTGTGTGTGTGTGTGTGTGTGTGTGTGTGTGTGTGTGTGTGTGTGTGTGTGTGTGTGTGTGTTTATGTGTGTGTTTATGTGTGTGCTTATGTGTGTGTGTGTGTGTGTGTGTTTGTTTATGTGTGTGTGTTTATGTGTGTGTTTATGTGTGTGTGTGTGTGTGTGTGTGTGTGTGTGTGTGTGTGTGTGTGTGTGTGTGTGTCTGTGTGTGTGTGTGTGTGTGTGTGTGGTCAGTGTTTCCTGCTCTTTCTCCAGTAATGGGATTGTGCTCTTCAATGCATTTGCGCTCTTGAGTCGTGGCCATCAGAGAGGAAGTCATCGATCTGAAAACAATTTAGGCGTGCGAGGCCAGCGATGGGCCGGCTGCAGCTCCTCTAGACGCTTATTTTTCTGCTCTCAGAGACTCTTTCACCTTGACGCAGCGCGGGTCACGGAGTGGGAAAACACGCCGCTCCAGATCAGAGGCTCATTGGAGACGCTCAGATATACAGCAAACCCATCCGATATAAAACACCAGTCATTCACACACATGATGCCTCAGCTCCTCTGACATACAGCAGGACCTCACTCTCTATCATTTATTCCACTTTCTTGGACTTAGACGTTTAAAAGTGAAGATTTAAGGCGTCAATTTTTGTACTGTAACTCAGTAGTAGTTGGTTCTTGAAAAGTGTGAACACACTTAAAATAAAGCAGCAGCACAACGAGACATTTTCATTCGAAATCAATGGCAATATATGACAAAACATTCACATTTTTGGCCAACACTCCTGAATCGCAGGACGATGGATATGGATTTTTTAATGATGGATGCTGATATCTTAGAGAACAGGGTTGGCGATGGCTGAGATAAAGACAATATATATTACACCACACTGTTGAAATATAACAACACAATCAATTATCTGAAAATTATAAAATAAAAAGATACTGTATTTGTATTATTTTTTTAAGCCTGTATTTGATTCAAAATGCAGCATATGCGGTAAAAATTTGAAATATTTTTGCCATTTAAAATAACTACTTTCTATTTGAATATATTTTAAAATGTAATTTATTCCTGTGATCAAAGCTGAATTTTCCGCATCATTACTGCAGTCTTCAGTGTCACATGACCCTCCAGAAATCACTCTAATATTCTGATTTATTATTATGAATAGTTAAAACAGTTGAGCTGTTTTCAGGATTCTTTGATGAGTAGAAAAATTCAAAGTTCAGCTTTTGTAAGATTATACACTTTACCATTCAAAAGCTTGCAGTCAATATACTTTTTTTTCTGTAGAAAGTTATACAGAAGATTTCTATTTCAGATAAACGCTGTTCTTCTAAACTTTTTAGTCCAAGAAACCTGAAACTCGGCAAATCAGTATATTAGAATAATTTCTGAAAGATCATGTGAAACTTAAGACTGGAGTAATGATGCTGAAAATTCAGCTTTGAAATCACAGGAATAAATTACAGTACATTTAAAATATAGTCACATAAAAAGCAGTTATTTAAAATAGTAAACATCTTTCAAAATGTTACAATTTTTGCTGTACTTTGGATCAAATAAATGCAGGCTTGGTGAGCAGAAGAGACTTCTTAAAAAAAAAATATTAAAAATCTTACTGTTCAACAACGTTTGACTGGTAGTGTACACTTTGTAGAATCATGTTTCTGCCATGGGATTAAAAAATATAAAAAGATAACTGTGATTTTTCTTTTTATTTCATAATTCAGACTTTTTTTTCTCACAAGAGATATAAACTCAGAATTGCAAGATGTAAACTTAGAATTGTAAGAAAGTCCAAAATAATAAGAAAAAAAAAATCTGAAAAAAAGGTCAATTTGTGAGATAAAAATTCATGGCATTTTCAAAAATAAACAATTGTTTAAAATATGAATATCTGCCTTTGTGATGTATATTGCTCAACCACTAATATAAATAATTGTAATAAAATAATACTATTTTGCTAGAAAAAAAATTAGATTTTTTGATATTTGTTTCAAGCAAAAAGTCACTTAAGTTTGACTTAATTTTTACTTGTTTAGAAAATCGTTCTTGATTTAAGAATTTTTAGATATTTTGGCTGGAAACAAGACAAAACAATCTAAGTAAGAAAAACATTTTTTGCAGTTAACTTAGAATTGTAAGGAAGTCCAAAATAAGAGTTTACATCTTGCAGTTCTGGAAAAATTAAAATAAAATCATCTCAGAATTTCAAGAGAAAAAGTCCAATTTGTGAGATAAAAATTCACACTTTTTTATGGTGAAAATGGGTTTCCACAACTTGTTGATTCCATAATCCTATGGCATTTTCAAAAATAAAGACCATTAGCTGACATCAGAGAACTTATTATTGAACTAGATAAAAAAAGTTTGTCAAGGCAAACTGTAAGTTGGCTTGAGAAAGCCAGACCAGAAATTTGAAAGCTTTAAAAAGTTTAATAAGTTTAAAAGGTTTAAAAAGTTTTAAGTTTGACTGTTTTAGACTGAAATAGTCTGAAGTTTAAAGTTGTTTTAAAAGCTTAAAGTTAACATTATAACCAAGTTGCTATCATGATTCTAGCATAATTCTAGCATAATTAGCAAGTTGTTAACATGATTTAGATAGATGGATGGATGGATGGATGGATGGATGGATGGATGGATGGATGGATGGATGGATGGATGGATGGATGGATGGATGGATGGATGGATGGATGGATGGATGGATGGATGGATGGATGGATGGATGGATGGATGGATGGATGGATGGATAGATAGATAGAGTTCCTTCCTTAAGGGATTGTGGGAGTTTTGTCAGTGAATAATGTTGATCGTTTGAACATTCCCTCAATGTAAGTCTATGGGATTTTTCCCAGTTTTAATCGTCATTTTTAGGAAAAGCGTAAGTCGGATCAGTCAGAAAAGATCCAGCAGCTGGAGTCAGATCAGTCTGAAGATCTGGCCTGAGTTTGGAGTTTGGAGAGTTAAAGCTCGAGGAGGAGCAGCAGTCAGAAATTTTAGTCTCAGAAGAAGAAAATATTTCAATAGCATTTCATGCATTTTTTTAAATTATTATTAAATTATCGAAATATTAAACTCAAGTGAATATTTTGTCAGCTTCTTTATTGAATGGCTGATGTACAGTGTAGTGTTAGACGTGATCCTCTTGATTGCGCAGGAGTAAGTGATAGTGTGGTGAGGAATCAGGGCTGATAATGAAGCGTCTGTATCTCGCTCAGATTCATTTCAGACTCGGGCGGATCCTCTGTAATCGACTGCTAAATGAGTCTCTCGTCTCCCTTCAGGCCTCCTTCGCATTTCAACTGCTAAAAATACCCAGATGAGCCGCTCTGCCCTTCAGTATCGCAGATAAATTAACCCATTTACACTAAAACACTCCCACCGTTCGTCTGATCTGTGTCAGGACCACAGCAGAGAAACCACAATCACTGAAGAACCTGGAGGAACATCTCCACCAGCATTATTATGGGTATTAATGGAAAATAAATGTCAACTGAAATTAAATACAAGGAACTTTAACTTGAAGTACTGACATTACAACAACTAAATAAACTAAAACTAATCAATTAAAAGAAATCAATAAAAGGAAGATGAGCATGTTTAGCGATGGAAGCCAAAATATTAAATGTCACAGGTGAATATTTACTGAGTAATCCATAATTTTGTAGAGGGAGGATCTGAGATTCAGGGAGGTTAAAATGACTTCAGAAAGATGTCAGCATCATAGTGTTATTTTTAGACAGAGATTGGTCGCTCTATTAGTAAAATCTGTTGACTTTAGCAATCTTTGGTGCATTATGTGCCAATGGTGACCAATTAAAAATGAGGAAACAGCACTTTTCAAGTTTTTCTCCAAAGTTTGCATGCTTGTAACTCAAGAAGTATTAAAGTTGAATCAATATGAAAACATATTCAAATATAGAATCTAATGAATAGACAACTGAGAGAAAGGTAATGTGCCTCAATCATTTTAGTAAACTTTGAGCACTCAGACAGCTATGTTCTGTGCAATTGTTTTGATAGAGGAAAACAAGATTCAATTCTAATTTCAACATTATTTCTTCTTCACACATTGATCTTTAAATAAAATCAGTATCGGCTGTATACCAACATTTGGTTTTAGACCATAGTCCGAAAATGGCTACTATTCAACAATCTGGACATGGAGCCACATTGAGATTCCCATATCTCTGGGACTGAATGATGTAGGGCCTTGAAAATGAAGATTCCCAAAGAAAAGTTTATTAACAACTATAATCTAAAACCATATTGTGATAGCTTTAATACTTCTTGAGTTATAGGCACGCAAACTTTGGAAAAAGAGTATTTAAGGCACTCAGACAGGTATTTTCAATGCAGTTGTCTTGACAGAAAGAAACAAGATCTCTAGTAACAAGATCATTTGTTCTTCAGGCATTCATCTTTAAAATAAAAGTATTGTATTTTTTTGGTTTCTGACCAAAAACCTGAAAATTTGTACAATTTAATGATTTACTCCTGGAGCCATATTAAAATTACAATATCTCTGGAACTAAACCAAATAGGACATTAAACATAAAGATGCCAAGTGGAAAGTTTATTAAGACCCAATATCTAAAAGGACATTAAGATATCATTAATATTTCTTGAGTTAAAGGCACACAAACTTTGGAAAAAGAGTATTTATGGCACTCAGACCATGTATGTTCAGGTATGTTCAATGCAGTTGTTTTGACAGAAAGAAACGAGACACATCTCTAGTTTCAACATTATTTGTTCTTCAGGCATTCATCTTTAAAAGAAAGAAGTATTGTATTTTTGCAAACTGACTCACATTTTGTTTCTGACCACTGACTGAAAATGTCTGCATTTGAACCATTTACTCCTGGAGCCATATTGACATTCTAATATCTCTGAAACCAAACCAAATAGGACATTAAACATAAAGATGCCAAATGGAAAGTTTATTAAGACCCAATATTTAAAACGGCATTACGATATGTTTAATACTTCTTGAGTTACAGGCATGCAAACTTTGGAGACAAAACTGTGAAAAGTGCTGTTTCTCCATTTTTGAATGGTCACCATTGGCACATAATGCAACAAAGATTGCTAAAGTCAACAGATTTTACTAATAGAGCTACCAATCTCTGTGTACAAACAACATTATGATGCTGCCATCTTTCTGAAGTCATTTTTACCCCCCTGTAACTTGACTCTAAATCCAAATACAAAATCTACTGATTTATTAAATCAATCCCAGGTTCAGAATTACCTATTATATACTATTACTGAATATTAAGAGTCATGTGTGTGCACAAACTAAAGCTTAACACACATACAGTGACCTGACCTCTGACCTATGGTGACATTATCCCTGACCTTTGACCTCCAATGTTATCACTTCCTGATCTGAGAGCAGCAGGTTGAAGGAGGCACATCTACATTAGGCCTGCGTCCCAGTGTGCATCCTATCCATCCTGAATTCTATGTGATGTTAGTCATTTTCAATACTGGGACGCAGGGCAGTTCAGGCCGTTCTCAGATAAATCTACAGCGGCATAAACACTCACAAACACAGTCTGATCTAATCAGTGTCACACACACACACTATTCAATTAAACCACAGCGGTGGGTGTGTGTGTGTGTGTGTGTGTGTGTGTGTGTGTGACAGTAAACGCACATCACTTCAGTCTCCCGCTGCTCATTAAATGCCAGAGCTGTCAATCAAACTGCAGCGCCTTTATTGTGTGATTCATTCCCCCCCGCCAGACACTGATTGCACAGATGCATGCTGGGAAGAGCAGTCTCAGAGCAGAGTTCACACGCTAAAACACAGATTACACTGATTACTGACGAAGACCAGTTCACTTCTAGAACAAAATTTGACAAATGATTTACTCTCTACTTTTGTCATCCAAGATTCAAGTCTTTCTTTCTTCAGTCATAAAGAAATTATGTTTTTGTTTTTTTTAAGGAAAACATTTCACGATTTCTCTCCATATAGAGGACTTCTATGGAGTTTGAACTTCCAAAATGCAGTTTAATCGCAGCTTCAAATGGCACTACATGGTCTTATCTAGTGAAACGATTGGTCATTTTGTTAAATAAAATACACTTTTTGACCTCAAATGTTGGTCTTGTCTAGCTCTGTGATGCTCATTCGTACTCTATGTGCTCCAGTTCAAGACTGGGGTGTCAAAAAACTCCCATCTCACTTTCTCCTCCAACTTCAGAATCGTCCTCCATCGCTGCAGAAGTACCGACCCAGTGTTTACAAAGAAAATATGCAAAGAAGGTCATAAAAAAGGTAAAACAGCGATATAGGGCGATTTTGAAGTTGGAGGAGAAAATGAGATGGGAGTTTTACCGGAGTACGCAGATTATGCATGTGCATTGCAGAGCTAGAAAAAGCAAGCATTTGAGGTTAAAAGTGTATAAATTGTCATTTATTTTAGAAAAAAACTATCGTTTAACTAGATAAGACCCTTCTTCTTCGGCTGGGATTGTTAAGAGTCCTTTGAATCTGCATTTAAACTCTATTTTGGAAGCTCAAACTCACGAATAGAGGCATATATACAAATTCCAATATCTCTGTAACTAAACCATATAGGGGCTTAAAAAAAATGCCAAAAGGAAAGCTGGTTAAGGCCCTATATCCAAAAGGGCATTAAGATATCTTTAATACTTCTTGTGTTACAGACATGCAAACTTTGGAGACAAAACTTAAAAACTTTGAATGGTCACCACTGGCATCACAGAGCTAGACAAGACGAACATTTGAGGTTAAAAATTATATAAATTGTCATTTATATTAGAAAATAACCGATCGTTTCGCTAGATAAGACCTTTATTTCTCAGCTGGGATCGTTTAGAGTCCTTTGAAGCTGCATTTAAACTCTATTTTGGAAGTTCAAACTCGCGGCCACCATTGAAGTCCACTATATGGAGAGAAATCCTGAAATGCTTTCCTCAAAAAACATAATTTCTTCATGACTGAAGAAAGAAAGACTTGAACATTTTGGATGACAAGCGTCAAAACATGATATTTTTCATATCTCATATTATAGACCCAAAACATGCCTGTAAGTGTGATATATAACTGCTGAACCACTTGAATTCATGCTTGTAGAAACACCTGATGCTCCTGAATGAGAAGAGCAGCACATAGACCTCCACTGTTTCTCTGCTTTCAAACATACAGTAGAAAAACAGAGTCAATCTGCTGAAAGCCATCCAAACTCAAAGACATCAAGAGTCTACAGAGATGTCACAAGTTACAGATTCTGAACATACACTCTTAAAAATAAAGGTGCTTCAAAAGGTTCTTCACAGCGATGCCACAGAAGAACCATTTTTGGTTCCACAAAGAAGCATTCAGTCAAAGGTTCTTTAAAGAACCATCTCTTTCTTACCTTTTTATAATCTGAAGAACCTTCTTTCGCCACCTTTTGTGAAACAGAAGGGGTCTTCAGATGTTGAAGGTTCTTTATTGAATTTTAATCTTTTTTTTTTTCTCAAGTTCATTTTTACGATTGGGAAGCCAAAATTACCACATCAGATGAGTTCAAATCACTTAGGTCAGAGAAAGATGGTGATTCAATTCATGAAGGTGCTGTAAACTGAACCGCTACATATTGCATAATACCATGGTGTTTTGTACATGCAATGTAGCTAGTTTTATTGTAAACGGAAATCATTTTAATCATAATCTGAACTCGAAGACTCAAAGACTCAAGACTGGTTTTGACACATGCATTTCCAGATTTAAGTAGCACTGATATATTTGTAGCAATAGCCAAAAATACATTGATCATGTTTCATGAAGAAATTTGGTAATTTTCCTACAGTAAATAAATTAAAACTTAATTTTTGATTAGTAATATGAATTGCTAGGAACTTAATTTGGACAACTTTAAAGGCGATTTTCTCAAAATTTAGTTTTTTTCTTCTTTTTTTTGCTCCCTCAGATTCTAGATTTTCAAATTCAAAGTTGTATCTCCTAACAAACCACACATCAATGGAAAGCTTATTTGTTCAGCTTTCAGATAAATCTTAATAAAAAAAAAAAAGACCCTTATGACTGGTTTTGTGGTCCAGGGTCACATATTAGGATCTGCCGCTGCTAATGAAGCGCTCTCTGATCCGTCCTAAAGAGACTCTGTGCCCGGGGCGGATGGGTAAAGCGGGTCAGGCCCTCATTCTAAAGAAGAGACGTCCGCCCTGAGGAAATCACGGTGAGAGCGATATCCCAGACACAAGGACAGGTCACGCTGTGATTGGCCAGAACGTCAGATCCTTCATGCGGAAACCGATTAACCCACAGAACAGACTCATGCAGCGTTACTCTGATTAAACACCGTCAGGATCATCACTAAACTAGTACCTAACAATATTAGCCACCACTCAAACCAAACATGATCAGACAATCTCCAAACTGCGTATGGTTTTAATAAACACAACTCATTTTAACAATTGACCTTGAGCCATTGGCTGATGTGTTTCAATAATTAATGAGGTTAAACCTAAAAATTAATCATAAAAACATACTTAAAATGAAACAAGTGTTAACTGAAATTAAATAAAATGTATTTTGTTGCAGCTATAGTCACCAAGGCACCATTTCTCATTTAGTTTAGTTTTGATGTACTAAAATAACCAAATAAAATAAAAAAATAAAAAAGACAATACTATTTCAGTCTTTCGACTTTAAACTTTTGCATTAATTTCAATGTGTTACTTGCCATTTTTTATGTTTGTGAAAATAGCAATTTCAAAGTAAAACATTTTTTTTTCAGTGAAATCAATAAAAACTACAGAAAGTAGTTTTTACACAAAGTAAAAATTGTTTGTACAAAAAAAAAAAATTCTGTGCAACAAATAAAGAAACTACAGACATATTTAAATAACAGAAAAATGTATTCAAAAATTACTTAATTTAGTCTTGCCATTGGCTGTTGCATTCGAATAATTAATTAAATAAAAAAATACTTAAAATGCAACACATATTAGCTGAAATAAAATAAAATGTATTTTATTTGAGCTAGTCATTAAGGCACCATTTCTCATTTAATTTAGTTTAAAAGTACACTATTTTTCCAAGTTATAAATAAAAAAAACTGCACTAAATTCTAGAAAGAAAATACTACTTCAGTCTTTCTACTTCAAACTTTCACGTTAAATTAAATGTGTTACATGTTACACAGTGTAATAAAAGACATTTCAATAACAGAAAAATTAATTAAAAATGACAAATTAATAAAAACTTAATACAAAAGTCTTACCATTGGCTGTTGTATTTGAATAATTAATGAAGTTATTCCAGAAGGTTGTTATAGTTAACTAAAACCCCCCCAAAAAATTTAAAAAATGCTTTAAATGAAATGAGAAATGGTGTCTTGATGACTAGCTGAAATGAAATACATTTGTTGCATTTTAAGTTTTTTTTTTTTTTTTTTTTTTTAGTTTTAGTTAATTATAACAACCTTGCAGAATTACTTCATTAATTATAAACAACTTTTCATTGAATTCAATGTAAAAGATTAAAGTAAAAAGACTGAAATAGTATTTTCTTGTAGAATTTACTGCAGTATTTTTTTTTTTTTTACAACTTGGAAAAATTGTGTAGTTTTAGTTGATTTAGTTATTTTTTAATACTTCAAAACTAATCTACATGAAATGAGAAATGGTGTCTTGATGACTAGCTGAAATGAAAAAGATTTGTTGCATTTTGTTTAGTTTTGAAGTACTAAAATACAACTAAATCAACTAAAACTATACTATTATTCCAAGTTGTAAAACAAATACTGCAGTAAATTATACAAGTAAATACTATTTCAGACTTTTTCTTTAATCTTTCACGTTAAATTCAATGTTACTTGCCATGTTTTGATTGTTTGTGAAATTTACTAGCATTTTCCAGTGTGATAAAAAAACTACAGACATTCAAATCACAGATTAAAAAAGACAAAATCACAAAACGTGAAGAAATAAAAATTCAAATTCAAAAATTCAAAATATTAAGAAAAGCCTATCAATAATTCAAATGCCACTGATGGTCTCTGCGAGGTTCATGTACAAATATAACGATGTTTGCATGAATCTGAAATGGCCGGACATACAGCATCACACATGACTCCACAGACACGCGCATGTTTACAGGACATGTAGGGTTACATATATCTCTCTACAGTATATAACCACACATCATATATAACCCTTCTCTCTACACGCCCTCTGAAAACAGTCCGTGTGTTCGGAGAGATGAAGCGCTGTGATTGCTGTAAACATCGGGATCGCGGTCTGACGCTTCATGCATCTTTAATGCCTCATAAACGCCTTTTCCAGCAGCGATGATGAGACGCGCGCACAGGTGCGCGTGAGAAAAACAACCCCGCGCGCGACACAACGAATCAACGCGACTGGCTTGTTATACATTACACAAATCAAAGCGAAACATCCGTGTTCATCCGTCAAACAGGCGCGCGTCTGCATTGCGGTACATGTGTGTGTCTCAGCATCATCACCATCGCTATCCTCCTCCTCACAGAGCATCGCGCATCTCTCCTCACACACATCCACCGTCAACAAACGCGAGGTTCTTACCTGCGGATGCGACCGTGCCGTCCGTTCACCTTCAGCAGACGCTCCCGTTCCGCAGCGCGTCGCCGGGCGGACTGACAGCGCGGGGCTCGAGCACAGCGCGACGCGTTTCTCCCGAGCACACGACTGGACGAGACGCGGTGACGCGCACGGGAAGAAGCAGCGGAAAGGCGCTGATTGGCTCATTCACCTGCCAGCAAATAATACAAGTGTGTTAGTCACGAGCAGCTGATACATGGAAATACACCTGATCTATCTATCTATCTATCTATCTATCTATCTATCTATCTATCTATCTATCTATCTATCTATCTATCTATCTATCTATCTATCTATCTATCGATCTAATATATAAAAAATAGCAGCTTTTGTGTTTGACAAAAAAATTAATGTACTGTACTTTGATTTGACAGTGTTTTGTATTTGATATTTTGTGATGTTAGGAGATTTTATATACTAAATAATATTTATGAATATTGGAAGGAATATTGATGATTCATACCTGTTAACCACTTTTTGAGCATAGAAAATTAAATGTTAATTTAAACTGTTGCAAATCTTGAATGCTTTGGCGTGCAGACATGTATGACTTTTATGGAAATATATATTTAAAAATTCTATATGAAATATGTGACTCTGGACCAGAAAACCACTTATAAGGGTCAGTTTTTAAAAATTGAGATTTATATAAATTGAGAATAAGTAAGCTTTCCACTGATGTATGATTTGGTAGGATAGGACAATATTTGGATGAGATACACCTATTTGAAAATCTGGAATCTGAGGATGCAAAAACATTTAAATATTGAGAAAATCACCTTTAAAGTTGTCCAGATGAAATTTTTAGCAATGCATACTGCTAATCAAAAATTAAGTTTTGATGTATTTATGGTAGGAAATTTAAAAAATATATTCATGGCACATGATCTTTACTTTATATCTCAATGATTTCTGGCATAAAAGAAAAATCAAACATTTTGACCCATACAATGTATTTTTGGCTATTGCTACAAATATCCCTGAGCTACTTAAGACTGTTTTTTTTTTTTTTTTGCTCCAGGGTCACATGCATTTTTCAAAACATGTTTTATTCTAAAACTTCAAGTTGTGTTCCAAATTTGAGGTTGATATCACAAAAAAGAACAAAAAAAGTAAGATTTTTTTTGGGTCAAGTGCCAAATGACCACTGTTTTTCAGGATCATTTAACCTTTTCAATCACATCCATGATTTTTTTTATTTTTTATGTGTGTTCACATAGCAAGTGCCTAAACCTTTAACAAGATTTGCATCATTCAGATAAAGTAAAAAAAAAATAAAAATCTCTAAAAACAGAAATGATCGCACAACACCAGAGGGTTGATGTTTTCTGTGATATTCACAATAACCAATATATAGCAGCAGCGATATACCTGGGTTCAAGCGCTTAAGGCATGTAAGCATATAAGGAAAAAGACATTACATATTATTTAGCAAAACTGTACCCACCTTAATCAAAAATGAAAAAAGCATTTTTGACAAATCCAGGTCATTTACCATAGAAATATGATGTTTTTTTTAACATTTATGACTGCTATAGGACCAGCTGTGGTCTGATCTTCTTAAAACTGCGCATGCTTGTTTAGAATCACCTGTCGCATGAGCTCACCAGGATTTGTGATGTTTTGAGTTTTCCTTTAGGCTTTATAGGATTTTGGGTAAATTCAGAAGGGGCCTTTTTTCTAAAGTAGCCCATTATAGCTTCCCAAAGGGTCATTTAATGTATGTTGCTGCTTACTGTATGTTTCAATAGTATGTCAAAAATATCAGATTTTGTATTTGCCAATTAAATTAATGTACTGTATTTTGGTTTGATAATGTTTTGTATTTGATATTTCGTGATGTTAGGAGATTTTGTTAGTTTAAAGGGTAAATTTGTCAATACTTATTGATCTAGAAAATCTATTATTGTATTTTTTTCTAGCATAAAAACCTAGGACTAGTTCACAAAAGTAGTTTTTTTTTTACATCTTCTCAATCATTAAACAAAAACGATTTGACTGACAGCAGTGCTTCTAGAGGCAAAGTTGAATGAGAATGAGGAGTTCTGTCATTTGATACGAGTATCGCACATGTGTGCAAAAAACCATATGACGTACAATCATTTACGCACTTGAAAAATGCGATATTGCCACCAGTGGCAGATTTCTCTTAAAATTCTTTCAGACCTATGGGGCCGTGATTCAAACAGACCCATCGAGTTTGGTTAACCTTGTCTAACAGGTGCTCAAACTTTGTCGGCCAATGGCGTGCATGATTTTTGGAGATACACAAATGTCCTTGATTGTGGCACTTTGGACCAAGACCGTGCACAGCGATTTTCATGTTGATAGGACCCCCCAATAGCGCCACCAAGTGACTAAGCTTCACGATTTTTGTCCTGTGACCTCAGATTGAGCTCTTACATCAGTGTTCTGAGTTTGGTGAAGATATCTCACTACGTTCAGGAGTTATAGGCCCTTTCCCACGCTTTGGCATCTCTTTGCGACGGTGAGTCGAAAGTTAGACTTTTAATGATAATTATTGATATTTACTCTCTAGAGAATATTTCTGCTCTGGTTTGGTGCCGAACATGTGAAAAACCTAGGACTAGTTCGCAAAAGTAGGTTTGACAAAAAATGCGAAATGCCCGAAAATTGTGCCGACAAATCTAATGACATAAGACACTTGAGTCTGTGAATGACGGTTTACGAGTTCTGAGTGATTTCATACTGTTGATGGCTTTTAAATTTCTCTCAGACCTTTGGGGCAGCGAGCTAAACAGGTCCACCAAGTTTTGTTCCCAACGGCCTCCGTTAACCACAACTAACAGGTGCTCAAACTTTAAGTGTTCTTATACCCAAAAATATAATGTCCTTAAACCCAAAAATGTAATAAAATTAAGACACTTGAGCCAGCAACTGACAGTTTAGGATTTCTGAGTGATTTCATACTTTTGCTGGCTGTAGCGCCCCCGTCAGGCCGATTGGGACGAGCTTTGGTGTCATTGTAGGCGCTGTGAGTACTACCATCCCTCCAAATTTCAAGTCTCTACGACTTACGGTTTTGCTGAACGGTCAGTTTTACATGGACATCTATAATCCATGACCATTCTATCAATTACAATAGGGTTTCAGCGTTTTAGAAATAATGGGCCTCATTTATAAAATGTCGCACAGAAACTGTCCTAAATTAGATTTTATGATAATCTCTCAAATATGATTTATAGAATGAACATTTGCAATGATGTTAAAGTTGAGCTCAACTGAATGGATTCTGCTCTGTCTTGTAAACGACTCTGAATTATTGTCATTAACATACAGTATAAAAGATCACCAGTCATTGTCCAAATCCTTTCATTTAGAACAGGAAAAAGACCCTGACATGATGCTAAGCACTTTCACATCAGTCGCAGTTTCTTTACAAATAACACTTTATAAACGA
Source organism: Garra rufa (assembly GCF_049309525.1). Classification (NCBI taxonomy): domain Eukaryota; kingdom Metazoa; phylum Chordata; class Actinopteri; order Cypriniformes; family Cyprinidae; genus Garra; species Garra rufa. The sequence continues at coordinate 954,625 of NC_133385.1, forward strand.
GGCCCAAAGTCTTTATAACTCAATGGTAATGTTAGCAAAACGTTCTTAGAATGTATTTTTGTTGTCTGGGTGTGCAGTAGACAGACATATTGTGATAAATGCTGTGCTGTCATTCTAAATAAAGATGAAGAGACACACACACACACCAGGCCAAAGGTCACGGTTAATTAAGACAGGCTCATTATGATCATGTCCAGACACTGATGACTCTAAACGAGATTAAACTCTTACCTGACCTTAGCTAACGGATGGATGATGACAGAAATACATCAGAGCTCATCTGAACTGTAAATGAAAGTGTTTTGCCATTGTTTTCATGAATCTTCTGCAGAAATCATGGCTGTGCGTGTGTTTCGCGATTTTCATTCCTCATTCTGCTTTGGGACCCCCGATCCTGCGGGAGCGTTAATCCGTCTGATGGGGGGCGCGAGTGAAATGGAGAGAGGGCATTAGTGTCAGATCAATATAACACACCATCAGCAGGAGACACAGAGACCCCCGTCACACACCGACTCATACATAAACATAAATCACCATCTTCATCAGCTGAGTGAAGAATCAACCCCAAACCCTGGTTCATGAACTCAAACTAGCGTTAAGATGTCCACATCAAAATACTCTTACAAAAGTCATTTTATGTCTATAGAAAGCACATTAAATGTAAGTGTCTACTTTTAAGGTTTATGACAATATTTATGAAAAATTCAAACAACTTTTTTTTTCTGACTTGTACATATTCAAATATATAAAAGAATAATAAGGGAGCATATTACATTTTATTGTGTTTTAAATGAGTAAAAAAATACTAACAGGATAGTGGCAATTTAAAAAATGTAGAATTACAACTTATTAGTATTTGGGGTGAAAGCAATTGGTCTTTTAATGTGTCATGAATTGTTTTTTGCTGTGAATATGTCTGACAAGATTGAAACTGAAAGACATTTTAGTGGGTGTCTTCTGTAAAAGAAGAGATTTTAAAGAACGTCACTAATCAAACAGTTGATGGCAGCCATTGACTTACACAGTATGGAAAATAAACACTGTGGAAGTCAATGGCTACCGTCAGCTGCATTCTTCAAAATACCTCAAATAAAATTTTAAAACACAGAATTACAACTAATTAGCATTTGGGGTGAACGTAATTAGTTTTTAATATGCTATAAATAGATTTTTGCTGCAAATGTACCTGACAAGATTGACACTGAATGGCATTTAACGGGTGTCTTCTGTAAATTAGTGTAAAAATATATGACATTTATTGTCTGCTCAGAAAAACAAAAACAAAAATGCAATTAAATTAAACAGAAAACTTTTTACCATTTTTTTTTTTTGGACAATCAACAACAATATACTTTATGTTTTTGTCTTTGACTCAATTATATAAATGCACAAGAGATGTTGCTTAAAGCGACAGTTCACCCAAAACATCATCATTCTGTCTTTGTTTACTCTTCCTCATGTCATTGATTTACACAGTATGGAAAATAAACACAGTGGAAGTCAATGGCTACCGTCAGCTGCAATCTTCAAAATACCTTTCGTTTGTGTTCAAGAGAAGAAAGAAAGTCATACGGGTTTGGAGTGACATAAGAAAGAGTAAATGATGACTAAATGATCACTGTTTCACTGTACTATGTTTAATTTAATTTTAATATTATAATCCAGAAGAACAAACGATGATTAAAAAAGAGTCATTCATCAATATTCCAGAGGTTTATCATCACTTATGATTCCTCATGAGCCACACACATGCTTTTATACACACGAGCTTCTCTCCATCATGAGCAGGTCAGATGTCTACAGATGGAGACCTGACTCACTCTTGAGTCCCTGGAGGGGGCGGGGTAACTGAGCCGCGTGGGGGTGGGGTAACCGTTTGGGAGGAGGGGGCTGGAGGTCAGTCGTCATGGCAACAATCAACGCCGCGATAATGTGATTCTCAATCTATTCATGACTGAATGGACTTCAAACGGAGCAATAAAAGCAGCGAGCGTCCGAGCGACGCGATTGGACGACACCGAAGCCGAGCGGTCACTTCTGATTTGATGTTGCTAAGACACTGAGAGCAGAGAGAGAGAGAAAGAGAGAGAGATTTATACACAGGCTCCTTCAGGGGGTCCATCCACAGACTGTGAAGGAAAATGAGTGTGTAGAGGAAGAATGGGACACATCCCAACACCTTTTGGCTTTCGCAGTTAGTGTAAATTCACCAACTAGGTTTAGGGTATTTCATGTTTCCACATTCATTTCACAATCGTCTACTGCAAATATGTGATGGTTTCATCAGTACAGACTATAATTTTTACATCAATGGAGTGTGACAACATGCCCCATATGGACACACCTGCAACATGTGATGTGGCACATTAACGTGATCAAACACATACAGCAGGTTTAGAGACACACACATAGAATTTATCAGAGGTGGGACCATTGTTTTGCAAGTCACAAGTAAGTCTTGAGTCAAGATGGGCAAGTCCAAGTCAAGTTGCAAGTCCTCAAATTTAAGCTTCAAGTCCTAAACAAGTCACTAGTGCTGTTTGCCCAAATTAGTGTCTCTGTATTAATTACTAAAGTTCATTTAAAGTCAATAATACTCTATAGTAGTAATAATTATAAAAGATAGACTATAATAATTATTAGTGTATAATTAGTGGTGTTTCATTGAGGAATTAATCATTGTTTGTGAACAAATATTGGCCTAAATTAATTAATAATTTATTTTAAGTCCACTGTTTCATTTGTTAAAGATTCAGTGATTTTAATAAATCAGTTGAGTGAATAAATGTAATAACTTGCTAATACGTAATACAGACATCCTTTTATCGTGAATTCATTTATTTATGTAAAGACATGAAAGTGAGTGGCTGGTAAACAGGAAGAATAGAATGAACTATGTAGGCTACATATTTTACACACACACACACACATATATATATATATATATATATGAAAGGTTTAGCTAATTATTAGGCTACTGCTGTTTCAGTATAATGCGCACTCATAATGGAAGTGACACACTCGTTTTTTTCCAGGCACGTCCACGCCGCATCAAGATAAAAACAACTGCAAGCTCACCGCAGGAACCAGCCAATCAGCTTAATCCTTTCCCTTAATAACATTGAAAGCACTGCCAAGTTGGAGAAATAGCTTATCATAGCTGTTCAGGAATAGCCATTTTATTTTCTGAAATGAATCAAACGATTCGCTTCTGAATCAAATGAATCACGAATCGCACAGAATGTCCTGAAATGATTCGCGAATCGCACAGAATGTTCCAAAATGAATCAAATGATTCGTGAACTGAATCAAATGATTCACGAATCGCACAGTATGTCCCAAAATGATTCAAATGATTCGCAAACTGAATTAAATGTTTTGCAAATCGCACAGAAATGATTCGCGAATCGCACAGTATGTCCCGAAATGATTCAAATGATTCGCGAACTGAATCATATGATTCACGAATCGTACAGAATGTCCCAAAATGAATCAAATGATTAGCGAATCGCACAGTATGTCCCAAAATGATTCAAATGATTCGCGAACTGAATCAAATGATTCGCAAATTGTACAGAATGTCCCAAAATGAATCAAATGATTCGCGAAACGCACAGTATGTCCCAAAATGATTTAAATGATTCGCAAACTGAATCAAATGATTCGCGAATCGCACAGTATGTCCTGAAATGATTCAAATGATTCGTGAATCGTACAGAATGTCCCACAATGAATCAAATGATTCGCAAAATGCAGAGTATGTCCCGAAATGATTTAAATGATTCGCAAACTGAATCAAATGATTTGCGAATCACACAGTATGTCCCAAAATGATTCAAATGATTCGCGAATCGAACAGAATGTCCCAAAATGAATCAAATGATTCGCAAAACGCAGAGTATGTCCCGAAATGCTTTAAATGATTCGCAAACTGAATCAAATGATTCGCGAATCGCACAGTATGTCCCGAAATGATTCAAATGATTCGCGAACTGAATTAAAGGATTCGCGAATCGTACAGAATGTCCCCAAATAATTCACGAACTGAATCAATTGTTTTGCGAATCGTACAGAATGTCCCAAAATGAATCAAATGATTCGCGAATCGTACAGAATGTCCCAAAATGAATCAAATGATTCGCAAAACGCAGAGTATTTCCCGAAATGATTTAAATGATTCGCAAACTGAATCAAATGATTCGCGAATCGCACAGTATGTCTCAAAATGATTAAAATGATTCACGAATCGCACAGTATGTCCCAAAATTAATCATATGATTCGCGAACTGAAACAAATGATTCGCGAATCGCACAGTATGCCCCGAAATGATTCAAATGATTCGTGAACTAAATCAAATGATTCAAATGATTCGCGAACTGATTCAAATGATTCGCGTACTGAATCAAATGATTCGCGAATCGTATGGAATGTCCCAAAATGAATCAAATGATTTGTGAATCGCACAGAATGTACAAAAATGATTCAAATGATTCACAAACTGAATTAAATGATTCGCGAATCGCACAGTATGTCCCGAAATGATTCAAATGATACGCAAACTGAATCAAATGATTCGTGAATCGTACAGAATGTCCCAAAATGAATCAAATGATTCGCGAACTGAATTAAATGATTCACGAATCGCACAATATGTCCCGAAATGATCCAAATGATTTGCGAACTAAATCAAATGATTCAAATGATTCGGGAACTGAATCAAATGAATCGCGAATTGCACAGTATGTCACGAAATTATTCAAATGATTCGCAAACTAAATCAAATGATTCAAATGATTCGCGAACTGAATTAAAGGATTCGCGAATCGTACAGAATGTCCCCAAATGATTCACGAACTGAATCAATTGTTTTGCGAATCGTACAGAATGTCCCAAAATGAATCAAATGATTCGCGAAACGCACAGTATGTCCCAAAATGATTTAAATGATTCGCAAACTGAATCAAATGATTCGCGAATCGCACAGTATGTCCTGAAATGATTCAAATGATTCGTGAATCGTACAGAATGTCCCACAATGAATCAAATGATTCGCAAAATGCAGAGTATGTCCCGAAATGATTTAAATGATTCGCAAACTGAATCAAATGATTTGCGAATCACACAGTATGTCCCAAAATGATTCAAATGATTCGCGAATCGAACAGAATGTCCCAAAATGAATCAAATGATTCGCAAAACGCAGAGTATGTCCCGAAATGCTTTAAATGATTCGCAAACTGAATCAAATGATTCGCGAATCGCACAGTATGTCCCGAAATGATTCAAATGATTCGCGAACTGAATTAAAGGATTCGCGAATCGTACAGAATGTCCCCAAATAATTCACGAACTGAATCAATTGTTTTGCGAATCGTACAGAATGTCCCAAAATGAATCAAATGATTCGCGAATCGTACAGAATGTCCCAAAATGAATCAAATGATTCGCAAAACGCAGAGTATTTCCCGAAATGATTTAAATGATTCGCAAACTGAATCAAATGATTCGCGAATCGCACAGTATGTCTCAAAATGATTAAAATGATTCACGAATCGCACAGTATGTCCCAAAATTAATCATATGATTCGCGAACTGAAACAAATGATTCGCGAATCGCACAGTATGCCCCGAAATGATTCAAATGATTCGTGAACTAAATCAAATGATTCAAATGATTCGCGAACTGATTCAAATGATTCGCGTACTGAATCAAATGATTCGCGAATCGTATGGAATGTCCCAAAATGAATCAAATGATTTGTGAATCGCACAGAATGTACAAAAATGATTCAAATGATTCACAAACTGAATTAAATGATTCGCGAATCGCACAGTATGTCCCGAAATGATTCAAATGATACGCAAACTGAATCAAATGATTCGTGAATCGTACAGAATGTCCCAAAATGAATCAAATGATTCGCGAACTGAATTAAATGATTCACGAATTGCACAGTATGTCACGAAATTATTCAAATGATTCGCAAACTAAATCAAATGATTCAAATGATTCGCGAACTGAATTAAAGGATTCGCGAATCGTACAGAATGTCCCCAAATGATTCACGAACTGAATCAATTGTTTTGCGAATCGTACAGAATGTCCCAAAATGAATCAAATGATTTGCGAATCGCACAGTATGTCCCAAAATGACTCAAATGATTCGCAAACTGAATCAAATGTTTTGCGAATTGCACAGAATGTCCCATAATGATTCAAATGATTCGCGAATCGCACAGAATATCCCGAACTGAATCAAATGATTTGCGAATCGCACAGAATGTCCCGAACTGAATTGAATGATTCGCAAATCGCACTGAATGTCCCGAACTGAATCAAATGATTTGCGAACTGAATCAAATGATTCATGAATCGCACAGAATGTCGCACAGTATGTCCCAAAATGATTCAAATGATTCATGGACTGAATCAAACAATTCACAAACCGCACAGAATGTTCCCAAATGAATCAAATGATTCGTGAACCGCATAGAATGTCCCGAAATGAATCAAATGATTCGCAAACTGAATCAAATGATTCGTGAACTAGCACTGAACAAATGATTCTAAATGATTTGTGAATTTTACCTTTGAGGGAGAATATAAAAAAATGTTTTGCGCTAAACTTGTTTCATTCCACACTAAAAACCATGTACACTATACAATAATAGCATGATAATCAAATGAACTTACCGAACTTGCAGAAATCCTCCGTTCTGTAGGTTTTTACAGTACTGTGCTGCTAAATCTACAGAGATTTGGAACAGTATAAGTATTACAAGAGCAGTTTGTCTACTGAAGCCTTATGGTCGAGTCGTAGGAAGACAGATTTGTTCAGGTATCATTACCACCACAAAGCCTTCCTTGGGGCAAAGTAGAACAAAGACAAGTGACTATTTGCTCACACAAGTTATCCAGTATGTTGTAAAGTTTTACTTTGCGTCTGGATACCGTCCGTGTGGATATGCATCTGGAAATTATTAGGTGTACTATTACACAAGCTAGTGTGTAAATACTTCTGGTCTTTGGACTTTGGCCCAGATAGATGTTTTTCAAATTAAAGCCAATCAAATAAACCAACCAAAGACAAGAAAACACATCCACCCTACATTATTGTGTACCTCTGTGTGCAATTCATCAAGATACAATGCAGAGATTGCTTCACTCTTTCTTCTGTTGATTGTGCGGTTTATTAAAAATCCACGGCGATCCCTGCTGAAAAAAACAGCATATGACCAGCAACATGACCAGCATAAACCAGCAAAATGACCAGCATAAACCAGCAAAGGACCAGCATAAACCAGCTAAAACCAGCATCCCAGCACCAAAACATACCTAACCAGCATATGCTGTTTTTTTCAGCAGGGATCTCTTCATTCAAACACAAACTACTCTACTGTACATTCAGGAGAGTGAATGTGATCGTGTTCTGAGTGATATTATGAAGATAATAAGGTTTGCAACTGTCAAACGAGACGATCGGAGACTTCTGCATTATGGACTCAAAATGTCCAAACTCTATTTGGTAACATTGTTTAACCGTATCTGTAAACTGAACATCATTTAATTATGGTAGGTTTGCATTTTGCTTTGTGTTTTTATTAAAATGTATCTGTTTTGTGAAATATCTCTTGCATAAATCATTAACATTAACGTTTTCTGTCTTAAAGCAGCAGACTTTTTTGCATTAATTAACACAAATATTTAAATTAGTCATCATATGTACAAGTTCTATCCTTTTTCATTAAAAAAATATGTTTGATGGTGAGTTGTCTATGTGTTATTGGTGGGGACATGTCATAGCGAGATATTATGAAGCACGCTGGAAACCAAACTGCTCTGGACTCCATTGACATCGGCAGTCAGTCAGACACGTTTGAACAACATTAATGACAGAAATGTAATGTTTTGGCTGAAGTGTTGCTTTAATGAAGCACATTCACTGAACTCTGATGACAAGTGCAAATGAGTCTGATCTAATTAGCAAAAGCTCCTCTAGAGAGAATTAAATAAGGACGAGCCTGTGAAGATGAAGTGGATATTGCTGGTGTGTGAGAATCTCTGACACTAGATGGCGACACAAACCTGGAGAACTTCAACAAACAGATCATTAAACACCAGCCAACCATTACTAGTACTAGTATTACTGATTAACCAGGGGTTAAGATGTCATAAACTGGTTTAAAATAAGACAACACATGCATGAAAATAAGTTGAACAATTATTGAAAATTATTTTTGTTTGTTTGTTTTGGAAGAATAAGGCTTCACATGAACTGCTGCTTAAAAGATTGGGATCAGTAAGATTTTTAATGCTTTTAAAAAATATTATATGCTCATCAAGGCTGCATTTAGTTGATCAAAAATACAGAAATCTGCATTTTAATCAGTCATTATTCAGTTTTCAATGTCACATGATCCTTCAGAAATCATTCTAACATATTTATTATTAGAATTATCAATGTTGGAAATGGTTGTGCTGCTTAATATATATATATATATATATATATATATATATATATATATATATATATATATATATATAAATTTGGAACCTGTTATTCTTTTTTCAGAACTCTTGATGAATAAAAGGTTAAAAAGAACAGCATTTATTCAAAATATAGATCTTTTCCAACTATGAAAATTGATGCTATCACTTTTTATTAATTTAACACATCCTTGGTGAATAAAAGTACTAATTTCTTTCAAAAAAAGACCCCAAGCTTTAGAACAGTAGTGTATATTGTTAGAAAACCTTTCTATTTTAAATAAATGCTGCTCGTTTTAATCTTTTATTGAAAAAAGAATCATAAAAAGTATCAAAGGTTCCAAAAAAAAAGCTGATAATAAATCAGTATATTAGAATGATTTCCGAAGGATCATGTGACACTGAAGAGTAATAATGATGAAAATTCAGCTTTGCATCACAGAAATAAATTACATTTTAAAATATATTCTCATAGAAAACAGTTATTTTATATTTAAATACTATTTCACAATATTACAGTTTTTTCTGCATGTTCTGAACAAATAAATGCAGCCTTGATGAGCAGAAGAAATGTCTTTAAAAACATTACAAATCTTACTGATCCCAAACTTTTGAACAGCAGTGTATGTGGAAGTCTCTTCAAAAGTCACAGAAATTCGTCAAATTTTAAAGCGAAACAAGCATTTTTATAATCAACATACATTTGAGGCTTTAAACAGCAAAAAAGTATAATCTTATTTAGTATTTTAGTCTTGTATTTAGTCAAAATATCTAAAAATTCTTAAATTAACATGCATTTACTAGATAACCAAAATGATATTTAGTATTGTTTCAAGGAAACAAAAACTAAATGAAGTGCAGTTTGCTTAAAATAAGTCAAATGATCTGCCAGTGGGGTAAGTAAAATACTTTTACTACTAAAAATATAATTTGATTTGTTTCCAGGGGGGGAAATAAAATATTTAGTCTTGTTTTAAGCAAAATGTACTTAATTTAATGTTGTTTTGATTATTTATTAAATGCATCTTAATTAAGGATGTTTTGATATTTTGACTAGAAGCAAGACAAAAATTGTAAGATGAGCCTCTTTTATTTTTATTTTTTTGCAGTGTATGCCAGGGTCCAAAATATTTGACTCACAATATTTGTACTCATTCTTAAGTAAATCAAGAGTTTAGCTAGAATAACTAGTTAGAAAGAGAAACATTCGGCTCAGAGTCTGAATTATTTTCATTATCCACATCATACATGAGTGTCTGTTGGGTGTTTGTCTCCATCATCAGAACACCTAGAGCTGCTTGAGTTTGATTTGATCTCTTGATTCTATGAGAATCCTGCAGAAAAAGATCTGAAACCAGATCAAATGACTTGTGTTCAGATAACAGACGGCAGAATGTGTGCCAGCGCTGAGGAGACAAACACACACACGACAGATGGCTCTCTCTCTTCCACACTGGAAATATGACAATGACTAAAATAAAGCCGCTCTGAGCTTCTGCACACACTCTTACTCACCGCACGCTTATCATTTTCTCTCCTTCAGCGCTTCACAATTCTCTGGGATCCTTTGTGTTTCTTCCAAAAGCTCAAAATAACCCAGAGCAACACACACACACACACACACACACACACACACACACACACACACACACACACACACACACACACACACACACACACACACACACACACACACACACACACACACACACACACACACACACACAAACATATACGGTGTTCACACTGCACTCTCTCTTACACATTACATGAAACAGAAAGCTGTATACAGTACATCCAGATAACAAACATATGTTCTAAGAACTTTCTTAGTAACATTCTCCAATGAAAACATTATTTCAGTATTCTCAGAACATGTAAACTTAAAACAACTTAACCCTTGTGTGTCCTAATGGACATTTTTGTCCTTTTCAGGTTTAATCTCAATGCCAACTGCATACATTTTGGCACAGGTGTGTATTTTTTTTTATTACACTAGGTACAACAAATAGATCTTCTCAGGACCTTAACCCATTTAATCCCACCACTCACAAGTGTGACCGTAAAAAAGGTTTTCATTTTAAAAGCTCGAAACACTTTATTGAGTGATGTTTCAGTGCACTTCCTGCAAATATGATAAAAAATATAGCTGCAAGCAGCAATTACCGGGGTTCAAGCATTTAAGGCTTTTTTGGCTTCTCTGCTGTTAGGGTGTAGGTAGGCCAACATGAATTATATGACATATGATATGAAGATCTAGTGTTTGAGTGCATATATGAGCATTTTTTGTAGCAATTTGAGGTCATTTAAAATAAAAATTGTGTGGTTTTGAAGCCTTTTTAAACTGTTATAGCGCCACCTATGGTTCAATTTCCATGAAACTTTGCATGCTTATTAAGAGTCATCTGACACATGTTTTCACCAATTTTCATAAATTTTGGAGTTTTTGTTTAGTTTTTATAGGCTTTTGGGTATATACTGCCATGCCCCATTCCTAAATGACCCTGTTATAGCCAACCAAAGGACGAAATTCAACATTGTTTTGGTAATTATTGATCTAGAGAGTCTGGAGAACTGCGCTGCGGTGGTTTGGCCGAGATCAAGGGAAAAACCTAGGACTAGTGTGCAAAAGTAGGTTTTTAACATAATTGCGAATATTTAATGAACAATTTAATTGACAGCAATGGTTCCTGAGGAAAAGTTGTTCAGCATGAGGAGATCTATCATATGATATGCATATTGTGTGGATGTGTGAAACACCACGTGATTACAGAGCCATAAAACTCGTTAGCGCCAACTAGTGGCCGATTTCTTTCAAAATTCTTACAGACCTTTAGGGCCATGAGTCGAACATGCCCAACGAGTTCTGTTCCGATCGGCCTCCGTTAACCTTGTCTAATAGGTGCTTAAATTTCATTGGTCGATGGCGGCCATGTTTTTTGAGATACGCCCATGTCCTCAAAGACACTTGTGCCACTTTGGACCAGGACACTACATACCAATTTTCAAGTCAATCAGACTAACGGTTGCGAATTTATAGCCATTTATAGTTTTTTCTATCTTATAGCATCACCAAGTGGCAGAGCTCCGCAAATTTTTTTTTTTTTTTTGATTTGACCAAAGTTTGAGCTTATACACATGTGTGCCGAGTTTGGTGAAGATATCTCATTCCGTTCAAGAGTTATAGCTAAATGTAGCAATTGACTAACATTAACATAGAATGTTTTTGCGTACAGTTGCGTGCGAAAATTGAAATTTAAACTTTTTTTGGATAATTATTGATATTCAGTGTCCAGAGAATATTTCTGCACTGGTTTGGTTCCGATCGGCCGAAAAACCTTTTGTTCGTGCTGACCCAAGGAATGCAACAATGTAACGTTTTTTAGTTTACGACAAACAGTGTACGAGCTACGGCCAAAAATGTTAGTTTTTGGCGCTGTTGCACCACCTTTACGCCAATTAGAGCGAGACTTTGTCAGGTTCGTTCATCAGGGAGCTCTACCTGCTTAAGAACAAAAATGTCCTCATTGAAACCCATTAAAACTAAAATTTTTAACTAAACATTTAACTACAAAATGATGCAATATTTCTTCACAGGCTTTCATTCTGTTGGCAAGGCTTCAAAATTAAAATGTTTACTATATTTTACAAGATGGTGCCATTTTTTCAAGTTTGGTTTTGATTCAAGATATCAACCTCAAACTTGTTTAGATTGATAGCTTTGATTTACTATCCATTTTTGATTTCAAAATGTTTTATTTTATGTAAAAATGGCTCATAAATCATTTTCATAGCATTTTTTGGTTTCAATTTTGCACAACTTCGACAATAATCTGCCAAGAGTCTTCTTTAAAAGACTGAAGTCTGTAGTCCCAAGCTTAACATTTTTACGATTAACCAATGGTTTTATGATTAAAATTTTAGTTTTTTCGCATGGCCATTTTTGTCCTATGAACCTATGTGTAACTTTTTTTAAATTGACGCACAAGGGTTAAAAAAAGTTTTTGAACAGAACAGAGGTGTGTACATTTTTCTTATTTTGCTTAAATATCTTTTTTTTTTCATTTAGTACTGCCCGTCAGAAGCTACAGAAGATACTTACTTTCCCAGAAGACAAAACAAGTTTAATTTATTTAACTTAACTAACTTAATGCATGTCATTAAAGCATCAGTGAGTGTTTGAGTCTTCTGTAATAGTGTCATATGAGTCCCTCAGTTGTCCTCAGTGTGAAAAGATGGATCTCAAAATCATACAGTCATTGCTGGAAAGGGTTCGAATACACAAAAATGCTGGAAAACCAAATAATTTGTGGGAGCTGAAGAACAGCAGGCAGTTTAACTGTTCAGGACAAACAAGCGACTCATGAACAACTATCACTAAACAAAAAAACACAGCTGTGGATCATTCAGAGAACAACACAGTGTTAGGAATCAAGGGGATGTCAACTTTTGAAAACTGTCATTCGTCACACTGGAAATGGAAGGTCGAGTGCAGTGCATTATGGGATACAGTCAGATATTGATCAGAGCTTCAGAAACGACACAAACAGAAGAGAGAGGTATAATGCAATACATTTATTCATTCAATATTATGATGAATATTATATTTAGATGCTGAAATATCATCCAGTGAAACTTGAATAAAATGAGACGTGAGGTTAGTAAATCTCTAACACTTCTGAGATTAAAGTAGAAAATCCCTTTACAAAGACTGAGAGCGTATGAAGAGCTGCGGTACAGTAGAGTCCGAATGAAGGAAGAGATAAATACTGCTGCTGGGAATAAAACACTGACCTGCACTTCAGTTCTCAAGCCACACAAACTCGCACTTTATTTACAGTAACAAAATATCTTTACAAAACAACATTTAACATTTCAAATTCAAACTTGATGCAAGTTATGAAGAAAGCATAAAAATCTCTTTCTCACACACACACACACACACACACACACACACACACACACACACACACACACACACACACACACACACACACACACACTGTTCATTCTGACGAGCAGATCTACAAAAACTGAACGAGGCCAAATGTAAATAGAGTGAATTACATGAAACATCCCAAAATCAAAAATGAAGAAATTATATTTTAGGAACATATAAAATAACATAGGGTTTTCATACAGATATTGGAAAATGAAATTCAAGGACTTCTCAAGCACTACTTTTTTGATTTTCAAGGACTTCAATCAGAGATTTCACTTATGTCTTCTATTTTAAATTCTCAAAAAAAAAGGAAATAGGCTTAGATAAATAAAAATATACTAATAAAAGTGGAAAAAATAAAGTGAAGCACATGTGAAGTACTCAATGCTATTAAAGCATTACAAAGTATAGGCTACTACACCATAGTAAAATCATGGTTAATTTTCTTAAGGGAATTGTATTTGTGTATGCTTTATTTGTTTGTTTATTTGTTTTTATAACTCTCATGCCTTAATTGTTTGATATTTTCCACTGTTTAAGAAAAAATGGAAAAAAGATTCGCTAAACCGTTCCAAAGTCCTGATCTGAATCAAATGAATGAAATCGAAATAATGATTCGAGAACCATCATTTTAGATCAGGACTTGGAGAATAATTTGCCAATTATTTGACTCGGATTGGAACATTGCGTAACGTGAATCATTTGATTTGAATCATTCGATTCACAAAATGATTCACAAACCCGATCTGAAACAAATGATTCGCCGTACGCGATTTGACTTCCTGATCTGAAACAAATGATCAAATGAATCAAATCTAAATAAAGTCATTTGATTTGATCCAACCCGATCTGAATCAAATGATTCGCTATACGTGATTCGATTGGAGCGCTTTTAAAACAGTGAATCATTTTGATTTACAGTTTCATCATTCATCAGTGTTTTTTAAAATCAAGCGATGTTGAAATTCAAAAATGTATCTTTTAATTTGACCTGGCTTTGGCTAGTGAATCGCTTGAAATGAATGTTCGAAGTCACGAGGGTGAATCAATCGGAGCGGGTCCAGCGTAAATGACTCAATTGAATCGGTTCATTTGTTCCGCTTTTCGCATCTTCAGCCATGTTTACACCACACTGACAGTGCTACTACTGACTTAACTCGATTGTTTTCTGACATCATTTAATTTTCTTGCTGAAAAAGAAATGTGCTTATTGACTGAATTAAACACTTATTTCATAGATACATTGTGTTTCAATAATTCAAGGACTTTTCAAGAACCTCTTCAGGTATGTTCCTATTCATAAGGGTTTACTAAGCCTTAAATTTAAAAAAGTCAAGTACTATAAGCACTTTGTACGAACCCTGTAATCATGATAATGTCATAATGCAAACAAGATCAAATGACCCAATAAACAAGCTCAATTTTCCTATTGTAAAATATAATTTCAAACATTTCTCTTTTGATTTTGGGATGACATGCGAGTCGGTGTGAGATTCGCCCTATGGAAATGTCCTCTGATGAATTCTACGCTCATTTCTACTAGTGAATAGTTAAAAACGCTTTAATTTGGCCTGATGACGATCCTCCGTTTGACATTTCCATCATCATCAGGAGGTTCCTCTCAGATTGGCTTGCTATAGGAGCGGCAGAGGTTCACATGCGGGTGGAGATGAGGGCGATGCGGCGGATGCGGCTCATGCAGCGCTCTGGAAGCGCCTGACATAGTCTACAAAAGTGTTGAAGCGCTTGAGGAGTCTGGGACTGTCATTAGCAAACCATTAAACACTGCAGCAGTGCCCTGAAATAAAGTGAGAGCGTCTGCGTCTCTCAGAATCTGAGTAGAATATTGTCATCATGCATGGATACATCAGCCGCCTTCGTAATATAATACTAGCACACTGCGTCATCACATGATCAACACCGAACACTGAACGTAGTGCGCCACTGCCGTCACATCAGGAAGAGTTCAGCCAAAGCA
The DNA here is from genome assembly GCF_049309525.1 of Garra rufa. Taxonomy (NCBI): domain Eukaryota; kingdom Metazoa; phylum Chordata; class Actinopteri; order Cypriniformes; family Cyprinidae; genus Garra; species Garra rufa. Next base: position 970,034 of record NC_133385.1, read on the forward strand.
AACATGTACTCATACTGTACACAAGCCATCCAAGATGGAGAGGAGTTTGTTTCTTCATCAGATTCTTACATCACAGGCTCACCAATGGATGTGAATGGGTGCCGTCAGAATGAGAGTACAAACAGTGAATGAAAACATCACAATAATCCACACCACTCCAGTCCATTAGTTAAAGTAATTCACTTCCAGAACAAAAATTTACAGATAATTTACTCACCTCTCCATTTCTCTCCATATAGTGGACTTCTATGGTGCCCTGAGTTTGAACTTCCAAAATGCAGCTTCGAAGGGCTCTAAATGATCCCAGCCGAGGAAGAAGAGTCTTATCTAGCGAAACCATTGGTTATTTTCTAAAAACAATTACAATTTATACACTTTTTAACCACAAATCCATACTCCATGCACTCCGCTTCAAGACAGTTAGGGTATGTCTGAAAACTCCCATCTCATTTTCAACTTCAAAATCATTCTACATCACTGTTTTACCTTTTTTGTTGTTGTTGTAAAGGGTGTTTGATCTTCTTTGCATGTTCACTTAAGTTGTAAACACTGGGTCGTTACTTCTGCAGCGATGGAGGACTATTTTAAAGTTGGATGAGAAAATGAGATGGGAGTTTTTTGACATACCCTAACTGTATTTAACCGGAGTACACAGAGTTCACGCATTTGAGGTCAAAAAGTAAACTTAAATAAAAAGTAAATTGTCTTTTTTTTTTTTAGAAAATTACCAATCATTTTGCTAGATAGGACTCTTCTTCCTCGGCTGGGATCGTTTAGAGTCTTTTGAAGCTGCATTTTGGAAGTTCAAACTCAGGGCACCATTGAAGTCCACTATATGGAGAACACTCCTGAAATCTTTTCCTCAAAAAACTGAATTGATTTATGCCTAAAGAAAGAAAGACATGAACATCTTGGGTGACAAGGGGGTGAGTAAATAAAAAAAAATCTGTAAACTTTGTTCTGGAAGTGAACTTCTCCATTAAAATCTTGAGAAGACTGAAACAAATCTATCATAAAGACATTTTTAGGTCATAACCCAAAACAACACTTCCTCCAGTGAACAAGTCCATCTTACATATTTGTTGGGAGCTGTTTTCTGTGAGAATTTCTCTCCCGATTTAGACCAGACCACTTTTTCACTGGAGGAAGTGTTATCATAGATTATGGACCTAATGTATTTGACTTAAAACATCTTGATGATTTTGTTTCAGCTTTTGTCTTCTCAAGATATCAACTGATGGACTGGAGTGGTGTGGATTACTTGTGATGTTTTTATCAGCTGTTTGTACTTTCATTCTGACGGCACCCATTCACATTCATTGGTGAGACAGTGATGGAATAGCGCATTTGTGACCCTGGACCACAAAACCAGTCATAAGGGTCCATTTTTGAAATTGAGATTTATAGCCTACATCATCTAAAAACTGAATACATTTGCCTGAGATACAACTATTTGAAAAGCTGGAATCTGATATTGAAAAACTTACTATCAATGCATATTACTAATCAAAAATTAAGTTTTGATTTATTTACGGTAGGAAATTTACAAAATATCTTCATGAAACAAAGATCATTTTGACCCATACAAAGTATGTTTGGCTATTGCTACAAATTAACCTGTGCTACTTAAGACTGGGTCACATTTCTCCAAATCGGATGAAGAAACAAACTCATACATCTCGGATAACCTGGGTGTGAGCGCATATTCATTTTGTGGTGAACTGTTCCTGAAGTGATGAATTCCGTCTGAGTGATCAAACCATAAATGAAACAGTTTATATTTTTGCCTGATATCTAGATGATTGCATAATAGTGCATACTGCGGTAGTATGATAGTGTGCTATTGTGAACACAGCCCTGTTTAACATCCTCTGACATCCGTCCGGACGCAACAGTCAGGTGTGTTCTGTCCAGTCCGCTTCAGTCGTGTCCGTCACGAGCGTCGGGCTCGGTGTAGTCTCTGGTAAACTGAAGCGTGGTAATGAACGGGTCCTACACGAATGAGTTCATGGCGTTGACCGGAGACGGCGGCTCGGAGCTGTCATGCTTCGCGTCTCTATCCGACCTCCCGCTATACTGTCCGATAAACGAGCCGTCCTCGTTGAACTGCGTGTCTCCGGAGTCTGCGTAGTCGACTAAACTGTCGTCGCTGCCGTCGCGCTTAACGGTTCCGCTGGACGGCGTTCGGCTCCCTTTGAGCGGTTTGTGGTCCTCGTCACTAGGAGAAAAACCACATGCGGGTGAATCGTGATGCAAAAACTCAAAAGATGGACACACATGCAGGAGCAGCATCACATGTACAATAGCATACATGTGACAGGATGAGAGACAAAACCTGCCAGAACTTCAAAACAAGTGTGAAAGCATCATGTGAGACCTTTAGAAGAGTAAAGATGGATGAAGCGCAATCAATATCTCAACACCTGAAGCGTGAAGATGACAAACAGATTCATCATTAGCCTGAATATGATTACTGATGAAACACCAGCTGAATCGTTCCTTCAAAAAATCTGATTCATGCCACAAACTTCCTAAAGAAATGCTGCTGGTGTTTGATGAACGAAGCACATCAGCTGCCATTAAAACAAACGGATTGAGAAAAACTTCAAATCATATATGAATCATGAATGGATGTAGCCACACTTCCCATGAAACTTAGTAGCCTACTAGAGAACAGAAACTTATACTATATTTACTTAAACGTACTGTTTTATTATTATTGTTGTTGTTATTATTATTAAATATGGCTTTTTGTTGTTCTGTATTTGTCGATAAAATTTCAAAAGTCATTTGGCACAAATAGAGCCAAAAAAATAATAATCGTATAAAATATTTTTTTTAGCCCAAAACCAGTCTTAAGTAGCATGGGTTTATTTGAAAAATTTGGCCAAAAATACATTGTAAAAATCATTAGGATATTAAGTAAAGATGTTCCATGAAGGTATATCAAAACGTAATTTTTGATTAGTAATATGCATTGCTAAGAACTTCATTTGGACTTTAAAAACTTCGATTTTCTCAATATTTAGATTTTTTTTGCGCCCTCAGATTGTCAAATTTTTGTATCTCAGCCAAATATTGTCCTATACTAACAAACCATGCATTAATGGAAAGCTTATTTAAATATGTTGTATAAACCTCAATTTAAAAAAAATTGACCCTTATGACTGGTTTTGTGGTCCAGGGTCACATATTTTTTAAATAAAAATAATAATACTATTAAAAGTAAAAAAAACAACAAAAAAAAACCAAAAAAAAAAACACTAAATACTAAAAAAAAATACTGTATAACCAAATAAAAACTAAAAGCATTTAATCAGAGTAGTTTGACTTTATATACAAGTTTTACTTTATATAAACTTTGTTTTTTATTTATTTTATACACTTCATGTTCTCGGTCTGGGATGACGTGTGTTAGCGGTTCACGTGAAGTGTGATCTTGGAATGGTTGTGTTTTTCTCCTCGCGCATGCAGATTCCCGCTTACCTTCCCACATCGGACCGGCACTTACAAACAACGGGAGGAACGAACGCCAGCGACTCAGTCTGCAGTCTTAGTGAGCTACTAAACACCACATACTAAGACCATCCAGTAATCCATACTCATATTCTGCATTTACATTTGGCAAATGGTGACTTACACTACAAACAAGATAAAGATTTGATCAGTGTTGCAATGTGATGCAAGTTACGTAACCAGATAACGTTTTTCAAGTAACTTGTAAAGTAACACATTGCTTTTTAATTTTCCAGACAGTCTGAAAATATCTGAGACTATCTGGACTAAACATGTAAATTTTTTGTCTAAAATGCCGGTAACGTCAGGTGAAGAGCAGCTGTCAGATTCCCATCAGCGTTATGATGGTGCTGAGGACAGATCAACATCTGCAAAAGTCCAAAATCAGCGTATAAAAAGGAAATCATTTAATGAAGCGGGAATATAAAAGAATATTGCTATACAGGAGTAAAGTGCGTTCATCCGTCTCTCTCCCGCACGCGTGCAGAATAACGCAGGAAGAGACTTTAAATGGCAAACCAGCAGCTTCTGTTCAGATCCGACGTCATTACATCAAACGAACATCTGCAGGATTATTCCGGATCGAGGAAGAAAATGTTGCAGAACTATACTCTGATACAGAAAATACGCTGCTGGATCATCGAGTTCACTGCTGCAGATCAAGTCCCACAGGATCCGCATCAGACCAGAGGAGAAGAAAAAGGTGACGTCGCAGAGAAGTTCTGATCCGGTCTCCTTCTCGGATCGTTGGGTTGGGTGCGGTGGGGTCAGTCTCCTGAGGGGTCAGAGGTCAAGGGTCAGGTCAGTGCTCTCTCACCTGTACTCTCCAAATGTGATATCATCCTCTTTCATGGGCTGGATCTCCGGGTCTCCGTGAGCATCTTCCTTCTCTTTAACTGAGACAAACATAAGAGTCACACATTAAGCGCATCATTTACCACGAGGAACATAGTTAACATGAAGATCAAACATGCTCTTACAGTATTTTTGTCTTGTTTCTATTGTAAATGTCTGAAGATTCAAATTACTTAAGATGTCTTATTTTTTTTTTGAGAAATTCTTACTGAGGGGATTGTTCATACATCATGCACACTGATTTATTTAACATGTTATTTCTAAAACATGGTGAAAAAGCCTATATTTAAAGGTTGTGAGTTTGTTTCTCCATTTCAGCAGCACTTATATACACCAAAACTTAGAGATTTATTCCTCTTTATATTCTGAAGGTTTTTACTGAAGGGTTTGTTCACACTGTATATCATTCACAATGATTTATACAGTATTTTATTTCTAAAAACATAATGAAAATGTCTATATTTAATAGCCATAAGTTTGTTTCTACACTTCAGCAGCACTTACATACACCAAAACTTACAGTTTTATTCCTCTCTGTATTCAGAAGGTTTTTACTGAAGGGTTTGTTCATATTTAATTTACACTGATTTATATAACATTTTATTTCTATAAACATAATGAAAATGTCTATATTTAATAGCCATGAGTTTGTTTCTCCTCTTTAGCAGCACTTCCATACATCAAAACGTAGAGATTTATTCCTCTCTATATTCTGAAGGTTTTTACTGAGGGGTCTGTTCATCCTGTATATCATTCACAATGAATTATACAATATTTTATTTCTAAAAACATGGTGAAAATGTCTATATTTACTGGTTGTGAGTTTGTTTCTACACGTCAGAAGCACTTACATACACCAAAACTTAGAGTTTTATTCCTCTCTGTATTCTGAAGGTTTTTACTGAAGGGTTTGTTCATATTTAATTTACACCGATTTATATAAGATTTTATTCTTAAAACATTGTGAAAATGTGTTTTTTTTATGATTTATGGAGTGATATAAAGAGAAGTTCAAAATCCCCTCTGTGAAAAACTTTTAACTCTAGTATGTCAGCCAAATCAAACAAGACTTTTTAACCTGGCTTTAGATTTTGTGGAAATGTTTGCAAATTAGTGCATATTTAAAATATAACATTTCAGAAAACATACAACACTTACAATAAATTTTATCTGCACCTGCAGTTTTTATTTTAAGTAAAAACTCACTTCAATTTGATCAATTTTCTCTGACAACAAGACTTTATATTTTCTTAATGTGCTTTTGATATAAGAATGTTTGAATACATGTACTGGAAAACAAGACAAAAATACTAAATAAAAATACAAATGACTTAAGTCTTATTTCCTGAGAAATGCATCAAAATTAAGTGAGTTTATGCATAAAACTATTTCTATATGGTATTAGTATGTCATATGGATACTTGGAGTATTTATAACCAGTGCTGACCCTTTCTTTTTCATTGTTTGCAGTGACTTATTTTTATAAACAAACAAAAACATCACAAAAATGAAAAAGCACAACAAAACTACTAAAACTTAAAAATAAAGTAAAATTAAAAATAATAATAAAAACTATCGATGATAATAAAGTGACAGTCACCTGGATATTTGCCGCCTTTGTTTCTCTTGATGAAGCAGATGATGAGCAGGATGAGGATGAGCAGAGCGATGGCCGACATCAGACCGATGAACCAGCCCTGAGTGGCGATGTCCACTTGCGGACTCACCATCGCTGAGGAAGAAGAGGAGGAGGAAGAGCATGAGACATGTGCAGATCTTCAACTTTAAACAGCTCGATTCCAACGAATCACGGAAGATCAGACGCCATGAACACAGTCACGAGAGACAAACGCTCAAACACGGTGAGGGGAAACTCGACCGGCACTGCAGAAATAATGCTCTTCATCAGTATTTCTGTTTTGTTTACCAGTACAAATATCTGAAAATTCTGAAATCAACATAGATTTACTTGAGACACTTTGAGATACTTTTTCAGAATATCTTAATTTTGCATCTCAAGTAAATGTAAGAATGTTGAGACACTTGTACTGCAAAACAACTCAAAAATACAGAGTCAGAAAATCACCTTTGCAGGTTGTATTGATTATGGGATACAATCATGCTGATCGATCAATAAACAATAACAACTGACCCACATTATGAGCACAGACGGACTCGTGCAGGACATACAGACGTGCGTCATGCGTTTCAACATCTCAACACAATGGCTGTCATGCATCGCAGCCGTCAAATATCCCACAAGGCTTTGAGGCTGAGATGAAGCCTCACCTGGGACCTTAACCAACAGCTCCTCAGAGTGATGGACCGCTCGGTCGTCGTGACCCCGGGCCACCACGCGCACCTTGTAGGCCAAACCTTTCTTCAAACCCTTAAGAACGTGGAACTGAGAGCCGTTGACCTTCTCTTTGTGCCAGTCTTCATCACCTGAGGGTTTCCAGCACAACAGGAACCACTTCAGCGTCCTCACATTCAAACACGGGTATGTTAGCCCTCTACACCTGCTGTCAATCTGGAGTTAATTCTGACTAGCCACCTACTACAGCTCTGCAATTAATCTACAAAACAACTAAACTGTTATGACCCTTTGGTGAACTACACTGCAAAAACTCATGTTCTTACTCATTATTTTTGTCTTGTTTTAGAGTATATGAAATACATACACAATAACATTAGATAAGGTCTGAAGGTTTTTTTAGATGTTTTCTAAATGAAGTGTGTTTGTTCATATTTAAAACAACAACAAATATCTGCCAATGTAGTCAGAAAAACAAACTTAAGACAGATGGAATACAGGATTTCTCTCCTGATTTTCACTGATTTTTACTTTTTCTCCCCTTGTTTTTAGGTGAGATACTACAGAAATATTTTTTTTTTCATGCCCTTGTCAATTTTAGTCTATTTTGCTTTCATAACATGCATTTTTTTCGGACTAGTGGAATGAAAACGTCTAATTTTTTAATTTTTTTTTTATTTAAGTGTTTATTTTATTGCACTGTATCTATTTGTATCTGTAGATTTCAAATCTTTAAAAGTTTGTTTCAGTAACTCCTACATTAACCAAAAATTAGAATTGTATTCCTTTCTATATTTTGAAGGTTTCTACTGTGGGGTTTGTTCATATTTCAAATCAATTCTTACAACACTTTATTTCTAAAAAACATAATAAAAATCCATATATTTGAAGATAATGAGTTTGTTTCTTGACTTCAGCAGCACTTACACACACCAAAACGTAGTGTTTTATTCCTTTCTATATTCTGAAAATTTTTACTGAAGGGTTTGTTCAAATTTTTTTCACACAAATTTTTACAACACATTATTTCAAAGAAAAACATGATGAAAATACATATATTTAAAGAAAATCTTTTTTTTTTTTTTTTTTTTTTTTTTTTTTACCTCAGCAGCACCTAAATATACCAAAGCTTACAGTTGTATTCCTTTCTATATTCTGGAAGTTTTTACTGAAGGGTTTGTTCATATTTCTTTCTCACATATTTTTACAACACGTTATTTTTTTAAAAACATGATGAAAATATATATATACAAAGATAATGGGGTTGTTGCTTGACTTCAGCAGCACTTATATATACCAAAACTTACAGTTGTATTCCTCTCTATATTCTTAAGATTTTTACTAAAGAGTTTGTTCATATATCATTCACACTGATATATATAACTTTTTTTTTTCAATGTAGTGAAAATGCCTATATTTAAAAGTTGTGAGTTTGTTTCTCCACTTAGGCTGCACTAACACACACCAAAACTTAGAGTTTTATTCATTTCTATATTCTAAAGGTTTTTACTGAGGGGTTTGTTAAAATACACAAATTTATTTTATTTCTAAAAACATGGAGAAAATGCCTATATTTAATGGTCATGAGTTTGTTTCTACACTTCGGCAGCACTTACATACACCAAAAGAGTTTTATTCCTCTCTATATTCTGAAGGTTTTTACTGAGGGGTTTGTTCACATTTCATTTACACTGACTTATATTCTTTTTCCACCAAATTTATTCTTAAAACATGATGAAAATGTATTAGTTTTTATTATTTAGTGAGTGATAAACAGAGAAGTCCATAAGTTCCTCTGTAAAAAACTTAAACTAAATTTTATCCAGTGTTCATATTTTGTGGAAATGTTTGCAAATTAGTGCATCTTCAAAAATAAAATTTCAGACAATTTAACTAATCAACTGGGGAAGCATGGTAATAAATCTAGCTAGCTAAAAAATTTTTTACCCCTATTCACCTGTAGTTTCTTACTTTAAGTATAAACTCACTTCATTTTGATGTTTAAGATATCTGTACTGAAAAACAAGACAAAAAACTAAATAAGAACATTATTTTTTTGCAGTGTACCCAGCTGAACAGACGGGTCACCACCAGCACTAACCAGCGTGGAGGTTGATCTGTTCAGCGGGGTAGATGACTGTGTATTAGTTACTACAGGAGCTCTACTCATGGGAATGTATATGTTCAGCTTTTCACCAACATCATCCTCACGACACACGCATGCAGGATTCTTACTGTTGTCTATAATATATTCAACAAAAAGGTGTTTCTCTGGGCCCCAGTAATCCCAACTGATCAGCGCTCCGTCCTCGCTCACGGACGAGCTGACGTTCCCAAACGTAGGAGCGACTGGCCGCGCTGAGAGAAAGAGAGAGACATCATCAGCCCATCACAGTGACCTCTGACCTCCAGGTCAGTGAGTGTCAACGATGCACTGACATGAGCGGCACTGTTTACAAGAGGTCCAAACACAATGTGAGCAGCGTAATGATATGTGACATATAGCGTGTAAAGGCATTTGCACAAAAAAGTCTAATATCACCTACTTTGAAGGGTTCAAAAATATTAATACAAAATTTCATTGCATAGTTTTTTTCCCAAAATAAGAATGAAAATCTTTCAAATTATGTGCATCAGCTTTAATGCACTTATCAAAATAACAAAAGCAGTCCAAAAGTTTGACAAAAAGAATTATTGAAAATTTATTATGAGTAAAAAAATATGTTCAAATACTACATTTATTGTCAAAGAACTTCAAAAAATGTCTATTTTTTCTGTCTGTTTGGATGCAGTAAAACACCTGATTCATGTTTGCATTTTCTTGTGTCACTAGTCATAATTCTAACCTTGTAATCAGGATTAGGTATCAAATAATGTCATACATGTTAAAATATGCTGAGAATTGATCAAACAGTTGTAATCTGACTTAGATTTTATTCACCAGTGTCTTTGCTGCTGACTGTAAATGATCCAATTAAATTATACTAATAAACAAAACAAAAAAAAAAAAAAACATTAGGTTAGTTAAAATTTGCCCTTCGTTTTTTATTTTAAAAACAAACAAGCAAGCCCTGCCCAGATTTAAAAAGTAACGCAAAAGTAACGTAACATAATTAGTTACTTTTTTAGTTCTTCACTTCACAGATGTTTGTCTAAAGCAAAAAAGCTACAAAATGCTTCGAATTTAGAGAGAAAACGTGACGTGAAACACTATTTTTGGAATCAGCACACTAAAATCTGTAAGAAATAAGTAGTGGATTTCACTCAGCAAATATGATGCAGGACGGTGTAAATTTTTAAATGTATTGTTATTATTATGTCCAAGACAGAAGTAATTGACAATTGTAATACAATTGCACTGTAAAATAAAACAAAATGTAATACTAAGTATATAAATTATTTTAAAAGCAACAAAGAGTGTTTGGGGAAAGTTACTTTTAAAAGTAATGCATTACAATGTTGCGTTACTCCTTAAAAAGTGACTAATTACTGTATGTTACTTAGTTACTTTTTATGGAAAGTAATGTTCCGTTACTTTTGCATTTATTTTTAAATTTGGGCTGGGCAGGGCTTGCTTGTTTGTTTTTAAGATAAAAAAAAAAAAAGGACAAATGTTAACATGCCTAATGTAATTTTTGCTTATTGGTATAGTTGAATTGGATCAATGAAGGTCGGCAGCAAAGACACTGGTTAATAGAATGAGATTAAATACATAAGGGATTATTGTATTATTTAGCATATTTAATTATTGCAGGTTTGCGTCATATTCTGAGTTGCATTTCACAGTTTTTATTCATTTTGAGGAATAATGAATCTGTGCTTTTTTGTGTGAGTGAATGAGAAGAATTAATGCATGTTCACATTTATTCTAGATCTTAGTAATGTTACTCCGAGATTTTTCTCAACAATGGCAAAAGAGAGTTTTCAGTCAATAAACAAGGGAAAAAAGTAACTTTTGTACTTATTTTAAATTTACTTAATAAAGTATTTCTCAAAATGAATAAAAACTGTGAAATTCAACAAACCTGCAAAAATCAAATATGTGAAATAATACAAATATCCTTTATTATATTTAATCCCATTTTATTAACCAATGTCTTTGCTGCCGACCTTCGATGATCCAATTCATCCATACTAATAAGCAAAAATGACTCAAGATAATCTAACATTTGTTTTCCTTTTTTTATTGCTAATAAGTTGACTTTTTTTCTTCTGCGGTCTACTGTACAGACGTCAATTTACTTTTCTCTAATCCTGAGGCTTCTGGTGTTGAAAGGCTTTTACATTTGACAAAAGTAGAACTTTTTATATTAAAAACAGACAAGGAAGCCCTGCCCAGATTTAAAAACTAACGCAAAAGTAACCTAACACATTACTTTCCATAAAAAGTAACTAAGTAGTGTAATTAGTTACTTTTTAGGGAGTAACTCAATATTGTAATGAATTACTTTTAAGAGTAACTTTCCCCAACACTGGTTGTAATGTGTTACCACCAACACTGGTAACAAAGTTAATTTCTTTACATCAAGCTTTTATTTTGGTAATAAAACAGCAGGGAGACCTCATTACGCCAATGTGTAAATTAAGCATTACTGGCACACGTTACATTCCCAAATGCAAAACATTGAATCATGAGCTGTTTGCGTGTAAAAAGACACAGTGCCACTATTCACTCTAAAACACATCTGAGAGACTGTATATATCAGGTATTGTGGGTATGATGGGTGTTAACATTCACACGGATCCAGAATCTACATTTGACCATCAGTCCTGCTGTAAACACGGACATCATGTGGTCCGTTTCTGTCGTAATCTAAGCACAGATCCACAAAGATGAGATGAAGCAGAAAGGTAAACAGAAAACACATAAACCCGACACACACTACAGAAACAGCTGTGCGCCCTGTCTAGCGTACGTACCTCTGTCAATGACGGTGACGGCCTCCTCTGTGAGCGCGGGGCCGGTTCCTCTCTGCGTTCTGGCACTGATATAAAACTTGTAGCGCGTGCTGTGAGGGAGGTTGTGCAGCGTGACGCTGCTCTGATTGGACGGCAGATCCAGCTCCTCCAGCAGACCCAAATCATTTTTGCTGTCGACTGGTGGCGGGACAGGAGCGGAAAGGGGCGGAGTCACGTTATTTTACCCAGTCATAAGCTGCGCTTACAGAACGTTTGTTTTGTTTTCTGCTTCAAACTGACTCGGGCAACATGAACAAGGACGAACACTTAAAGAAACACGTACAACACATGCAAACTGGACCACAGCTTCATGTTCTACAACTTTAAATCATAAAAACACATGGGCGCCAAAAACAAGTTCACTTCCAGACCAAGAATTTACAGATTATATACTCATCCCCTTGTCATTCAAGATGTTTATGTCTTTCTTTCTGTAGTCGTAAAAAAAAAAAAATGTTTCTTGGAAAACAACTTTCTAGGATTTCTCTCCATATAGTGGACTTCTATGGTGCCCACGAGTTTAAACTTCCAAAATGCACTCTAAACGATCCCAACCGAGGAAGAAGGGTCGTATCTAGCGAAACCATTGGTTATTTTCTAAAAGAATTTACAATTTATATACTTTTTACCCTCCAATGCTCATCTTGTCTATATCAGTGTTGTTTTTGACAACCATCTTAGATTTAGTCATAGTCTTAGTCTTTTGGACTTAAATGCTTATTCGTTTTAGTCCAATTTTAGTCACTTCTATATGTGATAGTTTTAGTCCAATTTTAGTCGACGAAAAGTCAAAAAGGTTTTAGTCTAGTTTTAGTCAAAAAAGGGAAAAAAGTAGGCCTAGTCTTTTAACAAATTAATGTAGGTCAGTAAGTATTTTGCTGTTGGGTAGTGTCACTTGTAAGTTCTGAAAATAGCAGATCTATAATTCAACACAATGTGAGCTTCCAGATCGACTATTTTCACCAATAATTACAATAATAAAGGAATGTTTTAAAACATAAAAGACAAACAAGGATGGAATGCTAAAATGGCTTGCCATACTAGTATGACAAAGAGTATTTAATGCTAAAACGGCTTGCCATAGCGGCAGATACGTTTTAGCTTATGATCGGCATGCACAATAAGCAGAAATGTCATGCATTTTTGACGGACCACCCACTAACATTTTAGTCTATTCTCGTCTCGTCAACGAAAACTCACACACGTCTCGTCATGTTTTAGTCATCAACGAGCCATTTTTATCTCGTCATCGTCATGAAAAAAAGTGGCGTCAACGAAATGATTTCGTCATCGTCGACAAAAACAACACTGGTCTATATCTGTGTGAACTCTGTGGTTTTCTCATTTTCTCCTCCAACTTTTTCACTCCAGTTTACAAAGAAGATACAAAAAGTAGGGTGATTTTGAAGTTGGAGGAGAAAGTGAGATGTGAGTTTTTTGACATACCCTAACTGTCTTGAACAGGAGTGAACAGAGTTCAGACAGAGCTAGATAAGATAAGCATTTGAGGTTAAAATGTATATAAATGTAATTTTTTTTTAGAATATAACCAATTGTTTCACTAGATAAGACCCTTCTTCTTCAGCTGGTGTCATTTAGAGTCCTTTGAAGCTACATTTAAACTGCATTTTGGAAGTTCAAACTCGCGGGCACCATAGAAGTCCACTATATGGAGAACAATCCTGAAATGTTTTCCTCAAAAAACATGATTTCTTTATGACTGAGGAAAGAAAGACATCTTGGATGACAAGGGGTGAGTAAATTATCTGTACATTTTTATTTTGGAAGTGAACTTCACAGAGGAGCAACATCGCTGAAATCATTTTCAGAACAAGTTGCATTGGCTTTACTTTTTTGTACGGAAAATAGGTCGTTTAAGAATTGAAAAGCTGCACACTGCATCCGTTCAGATTAAAATATGAATGAAACTCTTGAAGGAGATAAGTGTTGTGATGTGGCATACGCTTGTGGAAACACCACAGATCAACATTAGAGGGTGTGACTTCAGTTTCGGTTACGGTTCCCAGTGTGAACGGGTCTTAAATCAAAGAGCTGCTCAGGTGTTCTCACCGGTCTGATATTTGAGGGTGTATCCGGTCAGACGTCCGTTCCTCTCGTGAGGTGGACTCCACTGCAGCGTCAGAGAGTCCAGATCAGAGAAAGAAACCCCGAAGAAGGATGGTGCGCCTGGAACTGGAACACAAACACACAGCAGCCGTGTTAAATGACATTAGCAACCGTACAGGCCGTTTGTCAACCGTTTAAGATTATTTCAGGGTTCGTACAGATACTGTAAAATTAATTTCCAGGACTTTCAAGGACTACTTTTTTGATTTTCAATCAGAGATCTCACTTATTGAACTATGTCTTCTCTTTCAAATAATAAAAAAAAGATAATTTGATAAAAATATATTAAAAAAACTAAATGGCAAAAATAAAGTGAAGCATACTACACATTTATTATAGTTAAACCACGGTTAATTTTCTTGAGGGATTTGTATTTGTGTTTCTTTTTTTAGTTTTTTAAAAACTGTACTGCATTAATTGTTTGATGTTTTCAAATGTTTAATAAAAAAAAAATATACAAAAACTTCCAAAACCTTTCGGAAATCCTGATCTGAAACAAATGATTCACTATATGCGAATCAAATAATTCATGCTCCGAGGTTCTGATCTGAATAATGATTCGTGAATCTGTCTCGGAGCGTGAATCATTCGACTAAGATCAGAACTTTGCATATCTAAATTTGTGTAAACCATTTGATTTGAATCATTCAATTTGTGAATTATTTCACAAACCGAAAAGATCCATTTCACCATTTCATTGAAATTCAAAAATGAAAGGCTCTTTTTAATTTAATCTGGTTTTTGCAATAAATGATTAAAGTCATGAGTTTGAATCAATCGGAGTGGTTCCATGTTTACACCACACTGTCAGTACTACTACTGTCTTAGCTTGATTGTTTTATGACTTTAACTGAAATACGAGGATAAAAAAATAGAAATATAGAACAAGCCTCTCAATTAATATTAGATGATATTATTCAGGGGCAGTCCCTCAGACCTGTGGGGTCCCCCAAGGCTCTATTTTGGCCCCTTTATTGTTTTCTTTATATATGCTTCCTTTAGCCTCTATGTTTGAAAAGCATGGCCTGTGCTGACTGCTATGCAGATTATACTCAACTTAACTGCCCCAAAGCACAAAAATTAGGTAAACTCACTCTGTGCCTGTCTTTCCGATGTCAAATCCTGAATGTGTTTGAATTAAAAAAAAGAAGATCATTGTGTTATTTTTCTGAAGTCCCTAACATTTCTTCTTTCATTCATCTTCTTCAGTTAAATCATGTGTTATACAGCACATTGGTCAAATGTAGTTTTTTTTTTAAGTGTGCTTTGTAAATAAACTGAGACTTGAAAAATTGTAAAAAAAAATGAATTTTTTTGCCATATCGCCTAGCCCTAATTTAGACCATTATTTATGCACAGTCTGCGTAAATGCATCTAAGAGCCACTTTAGATGAATTTTCTGTCAAAGGTGGATTCTGCTGACAGGTTTGTGGTTATTTGGTTTTGATCATGTTCTCTGTTGTGAATTGTAATAATGTTCACGCCACTCTTACCTCCTTCAGGCGTCTCGAACCGCTGCACAGCGCTGGCGGGACCTTCTCCTCGGCCGTTGAAGGCCGTCACGTGCAGATTGTAGGCGCTGTAGGGCTGCAGATCAGGCAGTTTTCCATTGGTTTTGTTGGGGTTGAAGATCTCAGTCCTCTGTTTGCCGTGATGAGAGTTGTGTCGGTGTAAACTGCGCTCACGTTGGTAATGCACCTAAATACAGACAACAGCACAACCTCAGTAAAAGTACGAAAATAACTAAACTAAACTAAAAATTTATAAAAAAAAATTGACATATAAACACACAAATACACACAAACTACTGAAAATGACAAAAATACAAATAGTTCTAAATATGAACAAACTATGATAAAAAAAAGTAAAATAAACACAAAGAATAGATAAATAAATACTGTATTGACCCAAATATAAGACAATGTTTTTTTTTTTTTCTTGGAAATACATCAGACAACATGCAGTCATCTTATATTCAGGGTCTAGACTTTGACATGTCAATAATACACTCACAAATATAGATGGCGCCAAATACGCATAAAACGAGTGTGCCAAGAAATATGTCATGTTAGACTGATATGAGATTAAACTTCCTCTATAAATGATTTTAAAATGTAAGACATTTACATTTAGACATTTAGACATTTAGCAGATGCTTTTATCCAAAGCCTGCATTTATATGATCCAATGTACAGCAAAAGCAGTAATGTTGTGGAATATTTCTACTATTTAAAATAACTGCTTTCCATTTGAAAATATTTTAAAATGTAAATTATTCCTGTGATTTTAAAGCTGAACTTTCAGCATCATTACTTGAGTTTAGCGTCACATGATCCTTCAGAAATCATTCTAATATTTAAAACAGCTCTTTGGTGAATAGAAAGATCCAAAGATCAGCATTTATCTGAAATAAAGTGCTTTTGTTACATTATACACTTTACCATTCAAAAGCTTGGGTTTTTTTGAGGGTTGTTACAAAAGATTTTTATTTCAGGTAAATGCTGTTCTTCTGAACTTTCTATTCATCAAAGAAACCTGAAACAAATCTACTGTTTTCAACATGTTTTTGAGCAGCAAATCAGAATATTAGAATGATTTCCGAAGGATCGTGTGACAATGAAGACGATGCTGAAAATTCAGCTTTGATCACAAAAATAAATTACATTTTAGAATGTATTCAAATAGACAACAGTTATTTTAAATAGTAAACATATTTCAAAATTTTACTTGCTGTACTTTGGATCAAATAAACATTCAAACAAATAAAACATAAAAAATCGTAACACCTTATATCCCTGCAGGAGACCGCGGACGGATTCGAGCGGAACGGGGCTCCAGCGCACCTCAGCCAGAGTACTGTTCTGCACCAGGACCCTCACGTCTCCCGGAGCTGCCAACGGAACTGCACAGGTGCATTGTGGGATTAGCAGCGTTCCGCTAAACAAGCATATACAGGCATGTGAAGTGCTGAAGGCGTCACTCACAGTCCTCTCCGGAGAATCCGATCACAGAGCTGGGGATTGGTCCGGGACCGTAGTCGTTCAGCGCCTGAACCATCACCTCATACGGCACAAACGTGGGCGTCCCCGAAACCACAAACTTAGACACGTTAGCCACGCTGACCGAAGCCCAGCTCTTCTCCGTGTCCCGCTGACGCCACATCACCTTATACTTCAGACCCGGACCATTGGCCTGCAGAGGAGTCAGCGGCTGCCCCACACAAACACAAACTTACATTACACATCATGCTAGTAACTTGCTAATCATGCTAGACATATGCTAGTAACTTGTCAGTCATGCTTATGACATGTAAATAGCACTAATCATGCTAGAAACATGTTGGAAACATGCTAGGAACTTAATCATGATAGAAACATGTTAGAAACGTGTTAGCAACTTGTTAATAATGCTAGAAACATGTTAGCAACTTGCTAATCATGCTAGAAATATGCTGGAAACATGCTAGCAATGTTAAAACGTGCTAGCAACTTGCTAATAATGCTGAACACATGCTAGCCACTTGTTAAACATATTAACAACTTGTCATGCTAGAAACATGTTGGAAACATGCTAGCAACTTAATCATGATAGAAACTGGTTAGAAACATGCTATAAACTTGCTAATAATGCTAGAAACATGCTAGCAACTTGCTAATCATGCTAGGAACATGTTGGAAACATGCTAGGAACTTAATCATGATAGAAACATGTTAGAAACGTGCTAGCAACTTGTTAATCATGCTAAAAACATGCTGGAAACATGCTAGCCACTTGTTAATCATGTTGGAAACATGCTAGCAACTTAATCATGATAGAAACATGTTAGAAATGTGCTAGCACCTTGCTAATAATGCTAGAAACATGCTAGAAACTTTCCAATCATGTTACAAACATGCTAATGACATGCTAGTGTCTTGCTAATCATGCAAGAAACATGTTGGAAACATGCTAGCAACTTAATCATGATAGAAACATGTTAGAAATGTGCTAGCAGCTTGCTAATAATGCTAGAAACATGCTAGAAACTTTCCAATCATGTTACAAACATGCTAATGACATGCTAGTGTCTTGTTAATCATGCTAGAAACATGTTGGAAACATGCTAGCAACTTAATCATGATAGAAACATGTTAGAAACGTGCTAGCAACTTGCTAATAATGCTAGAAACTTGCTAATCATGTTAGAAACATGCTAATGACATGCAAGTAACTTGCTAATCGTGCTAAAACATGCTAGTAACATGACAATAATTTGCTAATAATGCTAGAAACATGCTAGCAACTGGCTAATGACATGCGAGTATCTTGCTAATCACGCTAGAAACATACTAAACATGCTAGAAAAATGTTAAAATGATGCTAACAACATGCTATTCATCTAATCTATCTATATAAAGTTCAAAACTTCAAGCTTTTACAGCTGCTTCAAACTTTCAATCTAAAGTTTGTCTTGATAAACTTTTTTGGTCTAGTTAAATTATTAATGTTTTTTGCCTTCATTGTACTGCCACTGTTTTTGATGTTACATTTGTATTAAAAGATAAATTAACAAACCAAACAAACACTGAATTTAGGGAAAATTCACAGGGCTCAATGAACATCATATGAGGCGTTTATTAACAACCAGCGTCTCACCTTCCATGTGATGACCAGATTATTGTGCTCGGTGCCGTGACCTTTGACCTCAGTGGGGTTCTCGTCCGGAGCTGTGGGCATCAGAGACGCGTTAGAGACGAGCGGATGCGTGTGAACACAGGTGTGAGCGTGAGAGTGTGTGTCGTACCTGCGGGGGCGGTTCTGAACTGGTGCGAGGGCGCGCTCGGACGGCTGAAGCCCACATCGTTGAGCGCCAGCACTCTGAAGCTGTAGTGGACGTACGGAGAGAGCTTCAGGTGAGCCGTAGTCTTGGTTCCAGGAACCTCGGTCAGATTGTGCCACACACCGCTCTGGTGGAGAGCATCCTCATACTGGATCAGGAACTCTGGCACGGCAAAAACACAAGGTCATTCAGAAAACACACTTCACAGCCAATATTAATTCCAAGAGCTGCAAAAGCATGAACACAGGTGTGTGTGTGTGTGTGTCATACTCTTGATAGGGCTGTTGTGTTCTTCTCCAGGTGTCCAGGTGAGCTGAACGCTTCTCGCTCCTGGATCCGTCAGCTCCAGATCGGTCGGTACTCCCGGCTGCTCTGTAGAGTCAAACAGGGCTTATATAAATAATAGTATAATAATACATCTTACTTCTATAGCGCCTTCAAGAACCGAAAGACACTTTAAATAATACAAATAATACAGATATACAATCAAGGATATAACATATGTGACCCTGGACCACAAAACCAGTCATAAAGGTCAATTTTTTTTAAAATTGAGATTTATACATTGTCTAAAAGCTAAATAAATTTTCCACCGATGTCTGGTTTGTTAGGATAGGACAATATTTGGCCGAGATACAATTATTTGAAAATCTGGAATCTGAGGGTGAAAAAAAATTTAAATATTGAGTTCTTAGCAATGCATATTACTAATCAGAAATTAAGTTTAGGAAATGTACAAAATATGTTCATGGAACATGATCTTTACTTAATATCCTAATGATTTTGGCATAATCTATCAATAATTTTGAGCTATACATTGTATTTTTGGCTATTGCGACAAATATACCCAAGCTACTTAAGACTGGTTTTGTGCCCCAGGGTCACAAAAGACATAAAAGATGATAACCGAAACAAGCATAGATTTTGCAATAAAAAGAAACAATCAGTTAATGAAACATATTGTGAAGAGGTGATTTGGCAGCTTATTCCAAACCTTAGAAAAGACTACACCTAACTTGGGTGTTTCAAGCTAATTCTCAGAACTGGTTCTAAGAGTGTGGGCAGGAACTTAAGGGTGTATTAATTCTGTAAGATATGAAAGTGCTATACCATGGTAGGCCTTAAAAACTAGGTACTGGGTAAGTATTTTGAACCGAATGTGATTGACAAAGGACATGAGGAGTGGAGTCTTGAAGTAGTTCAGTGGGTTGGACACAAAACAAAACAGTTATATTAATCCAGAATGGAGGTTACAAAAGCATGGATAACAGTTTGGCATCTTTGTAATTTTGCAAGGCTTGTATATACAAACAATCTTTAGGCTTTAGGCTTTAGGAAAACAGCAAACGGTGGGCAATATGCATTTAAAGTGGCAAATATAGGAGGAATATGTCAAAGTAATTTATATGTGCCAAACTTCCTGCTGCCAGCTGGTGGCTCTATGACTATAACTGATTATTGGCATGTAGATGTGTTCAGGCCAGCACTTTTATTCAACATATGAAGTTTGTTGCAGATTGAACTTGGTATGTTTGAGTTAGTGCAAAGCATGAAATATCCTGTTGCCAGCAGGTGGCGCTATAATTATATTTAAATATTGGCCTTCAGATGAGTTCAGGCCAGGACTCATATCTATGTGAGATGTTTGGGGCAGATCAGACTTTGTACGGCTAAGTTACAACAATTTCTATTCCCATGGTGAAACATCGTAATTTGTCACACCGCCCTTTAACGAAAACTCAAGATTTTTGCAATTTAACATCGCAAAGGCCTTTAGATTAGACTGACCAAATATAATGTTGTTGTCATTAAATCTCTAGGAGGAGCTTGTTACAGTGTAAAATGTCAATTTCTTTATGACTTTAACTGAATATGGGCATGAACATCTCTTCAGGTCAGGACTCTTATCAAACATAAATGTTGGTGCAGATTGGACATTGTATGCCTGAGTTAGAACAACTTTCAGTTTCATTTCAAATTTCAATGTTTTGTGAAACATCAAAATTTGTCAGGCCGTCACGGACACGTCCTTCAACGAAAACTCAAGATCTTAACAATTTAATGTAACAAAGGGCTTCAGAACAGACTGACCCGTTTTGGTGTTGATCTGAATAAATCTCTAGGAGGAGTTTGTTAAAGTACAATGCCTGAAAATGGCAAAAACAACACAAAATTTGCCAAGAAAATGAAAAATATCCAACTTCCTGTTGGGTTTCGGATTTTGCTCCAAGAGACTATTTTGTAGGTATTGGTGTGTTAGATGTGTGTGCCGATTTTTGACACTGATGTGAAACGTAGCGGGAGGGGCACTTCATTGAAAGTGAATAGGTGGCGCTATTGAGCCATTTTGCCACACCCACCTCAGAAACCTATATCAGACGTACATTTTTGCCACTTCAGTTTCAAGAGTTTTCGAGCACGTTTAGGGCCTCAAAAATGTGATTCGTTTTGGAAAGGAAGAAGCAGAATAATAATCAATGTAGTAATTCTGATAGTGTACTTGCACATCAAGCTAGTTGATATGAGGTTCAAAGCATAATTTAGAATCAAATTATAACCCCAGGATGAAGAATTTACTGTAACTCAATCGATATGAACAGAGATGTCATGACGGGATGACATAAGGGAATTAGCCATTTTTGTTTTGTCAGCGTTCAGGTTTAAGTAGTTTTCAGCATCCATCCTTTGGCAGGAAGTGATGGAACGGGGAGGACAAACAGAATCAGGCTAGACCGTGAGATAGATTTGTGCATCATCAGCATGACTACGCAAGTACATAAGGCTGAGCGATTTGACCAAAAATAAGCATGTAGATTAGAAACCGAAGTGGGCCGAGAACCGAACCTTGAGGTACACCACGGGATATGAGACCTGCCGAAAGCAGATAATTAATATAGTAGTACTTGGAGGTTGGAAAATGGTCTACAGTTACTCAGGACTGTTATCAAGCACTGGGGTTACAGCAGCTATTTTAAATCTAGAGAAAAGAGAGAAGGCAGAATGTTTTGACGATGTGTGTTGGTATTGGATCAAACTGAGTTGATCCAGTACCAACAGAATTACAGAATTTGATTTAACAGTCAGCTATTCAACCTCAGATGTATTTGTGAGTGAAATGTTTTAAAAATAGCTGGCAAAGTAAAGAAGTGTGGGGGAGCAAATGAAGAGAAAAATCTGGTAGATATTGTATTTATTCTAGAAAAAAGTATTTTACACTTTGCTTTATTAATGACAGCATGCTTTTGTCAACACAAGCACGAATCAACTCATCGACTCGTAATCACGTGATCAGACGAGCACATGCCTCGCGATGACATCATCAGCCACACGTCGGCAAATACACCAATCACAGCGCATTCACACGATGAGTCATGCAAACTCCACAGACGTCTTCATGTGGAAATTAAAAATGAATGATTCCAAAGTAAAATCAGAAGACGGATCAATGTGATCACACGACAGCATGCTCCATGAACCTCACCACACACACAAGCCCAGAGCATTATGGGATGTGATGTGCTGTGTGTTTACCGTAGATCACAGTGGGAGTGGGCGGGGCCTCTGAGTGGGCGGGGTTAGAGGAGTGAGGAAGACACATTAATTTACAGACAATTGCATACTTCCAGCTGAAATAATTATAAAATGCACCTTTCTATCAATTTTTATTTGCGTAGAGTTATTTTCTGTCAATATTTTTAAATATTCATTTTTACTTTTATTAACTGATTTTAAATCAACTGTTAATTATTTATTTTAATCAATTTTGATTGATTGATTGATTTGTTTACATCTTTTCATTATTTCACTTTCTCCTTGTATTCTATTATGTTTTTCTCTACTTTTAAGTTTTTCATTTCTTATTTAAAATCTCATTCTGAAAATTAAATTCTAGGACTTTCAAGGACATTTCAAGCACTACTTTTTTGATTTTCAAGGACTTCAGTCAGAGATCTCAGTTAATTTGCAGTCCGCGCTCTAAAAATCTCAATCTGAATCAAATAATTCATGCTCCAAGCTCTGAAGTTCTGATGTAAATCAAATGATTTGCGAACCCTCATTTCAGATGAGGACTCGGAGTGTGGAGTGCGAATAATAGACTTCAACTGGAATTTTGTGTATCGCGAATCATTTGATTTAAATCATTCAATTTGCAAAATGATTCAGAAACCTGTTCTGATCTAAATCAAATGATTTGTAAAAACCGATTTGAAGTCTCGATTTGAAACAAATTATTTGCAATAAGCAAACCTATTGCTGCGCTTTAAAAGAGTGAATAATTTTGCGACAAATTGGTTTAAGTGATTAAAAGTTTAAACAATTTTTTTAAATCATTACACGCGATGTTGAAATTCTAAAATGAATGGCGCTTATAATTTGATCTGGTTTTTGCTAGTGAATCGCTGGAAATGAATGATCAAAGTCACGAGTTTGAATCAATCAGAGTGGTTCCAGCGTAAATTAGTCAATTGATTCGGTTAATCTGCTCCTCTTTTCACATCTGTCAGTACTACTACTGGCTTAGCTCGACTGTTTTTTGAATCTGCTTATTGACAAATTTAAACCCTTATTTAAATAAATTGTCTTTTAATAATTCAAGAACTTTTCAAGTACCTTCAGGAATATTGCTATTTTCAAGGGTTTTCCAGACCTTACATTTCAAAATAGCAAATTCAAAGTACTTTAAGCACCTGTTTAAATCCTGTTTAAATAAATTGTTTATTTATCAGTCTAGTTAGCTTAATCTAGTTTGTATTACTATTATTATTATTATTATTATTATTATTATTATTATTATTATTATTATTATTATTATATTAGTTGGCTATCTGAATGAATCCAGAGAGGAACTGGATCTAATCACTTGGTTAGCACACAAACATCAGAAAACCGTCAACACTCACCGACCACCGTGAGCTGAGCGCTGGCCGAGTCCTGGTCCAGCGTGGTGTTCATGACACACGTGTACGTCCCCGCGTCGCTCTCCGTGACATCTGTGATGGTCAGACTGTCTGAATCCACTCTAAATCTGTTATCACAAAACCCTCAGATCAGCTCCTCACAGTACACTAAAGATCTGCTTCATCAGCACTTTGAGTAACTCATCCTAATGTAACCCCTAAACCAGGATGCGCTCCTAGGGGGTCTCGAACTCGGGTCTCCGGCATGGGAGGCGGGTGCACTAACAAGAAGGCTAAAGACTGGAGCCACTAGCATCTGTCGCTAATGTACCTCTTGAGATCAGGGGAGTAAGGTTTAACTGAGCAGCACCTACCGCTGGCCTCTGTTACACTCACCCTATTAAACTTGACTCCCATCTGGGTCACGGCACCAATGTAACCCCTACACCTGGGTTCTACTCCCACCCACTCTGAGTGGGTCTCGAACTTGGGTCTCCAGCATGGGAGGCGGGTGCACTAACAAGGAGGCTAAAGACGGCAGCCTCTAACATCTGTCGCTAGTGCGCCTTTTGAGATCAGGGGAGTGAGGTTTAACTGAGCAGCACCTACCGCTGGTCACCGTTACACTCACCCCCTTAAACCTCACTCCTATCCGGGTCACGGCACCAATGTAACCCCTACACCTGCTCTGAGTGGGTCTCGAACTGGGGTCTCCAACTTAGGAGATGGGGACACTAACAAGAAGGCTAAAGACTGGAGCCACTAGCATCTGTCGCTAATGTACCTCTTGAGATCAGGGGAGTGAGGTTTAACTGAGCAGCACCTACTGCTGGCCACCGTTACACTCACCCCCTTAAACCTCACTCCCATCCGGGTCACGGCACCAATGTAACCCCTACACCTGCTCTGAGTGGGTCTCGAACTGGGGTCTCCGACTTAGGAGATGGGGACACTAACAAGAAGGCTAAAGACTGCAGGGGAGTGAGGTTTACCTGTGCCTCCTTTACACTAACCACACTTATAATGTCTGCAACATCTGCTCAAACTGTTACTCACCTAAAAGTGTTTGAAAGCCAAAAATATGAAAGATTGTGAATATGTGTGAATCTCAAACCTCTCATTATCCGGCAGCTCTCCGTCGTCTTTCAGCCACGTCATGGTGGGCACGAGGGACGGGTCGTGCTTGGCTTTACACTCGAACACCACGTCTCGGTTCCTCTGGACCACACGGTACTCCGGCGGCCTCAGGATCCGTGTGGGCTCTGAAAGGATGAGAAAACCTTGGTAATCCTCTACACATTCTCATTGAGTCAAACTAGTCATTTGGAACCTTATCATGGCCGTTTCTCATGAGGTCTGATGATCCACTGATGGATCGTTTCCTAATGCTCTTAATACAGCACACTTCCTGTTGTGCTCTTCAGAGATCCGCTTAAGTGCCGTTTCAAAAGTGAAAACATGCAAGCTAAGGCTTGGAGCCTCTAAACACAACGCATGATGGGATACTGGAGCCATTAAGACCAATATCCACGTCCATTCATTTTAAAAGTGAACACGCACTGAAACACTCTCACAACTCAAAATACTATCTCTCATTATTTAGACTGGAGGTTTTCAGTCTTTAAGATGCTACAGACCCACAAATATAATTATCCCCTAACCTAAAAGGTAAAGGCACTGTAATTTATACAGTGTAAAATAATTTTTTGGAAATTACATTTTATTTATTCATTTATATGCTACACAAGTATATTTTATATATCGTTTTAATGTACACATACATAAATGTCAACACATTCATTTTCAAATAATTTTTTATTTTTGATTTAAATAATTAAAATATGTTTATTTATTCAAATCCATTTACATTTATTTATTTATTTATTTCTATATTTATTTAAATCCTGCTTTTATTATTTATTTGTTTAAATAGTTGTTTTAAATAAATCAAATCATGTTAAAAATATTATATTATTTAAATAATATTTGTATTTATTTTAATATTTGTGTTTATTTAGTTTGTTTAATCATATTTTTTATAATTTATTTATTTAAATCTTTTTTTATATTTATTATTAATTAATTAAAAAATATTTATTTATAAAATTAATTTGTTTAATTTAAGCATTTTTATTTCAAATAACTTTTATAAATATATTTATATATTTATATATTTATTTGAATAATGCTCTTATTATTTATTTATTTGTTTAAATAATTGTTTTAAATAAATAAAATCATGTTAAAATATAATATTTAAATAATTATTTTGTATTATTTTTTGTATTATTTTTTATTTATTTAGTTTAATAATATTTTTATCCTTTGTTTTTCAATCATTGTTTTGTAATTATGTATTATAAATTATGAATTAATTAAAAATATTTTTGTAAATATTTATAATTTATTCAATCCATTTGTATTATTATATATATATATGTATATATACATACATACATACACACAATTTATTTATTTAAATCATTATTTTGATTTGATGAACAGTGATAAAGTGGCTCGGTGCTGAATCTCTTACCTTTGACCTCCAGGTAGACGTGGTTCTCCGAGATGCCGAGGTTATTCCGGGCCACGCAGGTGTATTTCCCGCTGTTTGTGGGTTGAGACATGTGGATCTCCAGCGTTCCATTCTCATGGAAGACGTAAGCATTTCCCTCCAACATGCTGGAGCGGCTGTCCTTAAACCTGCTCAAGACAATCACATTGCACTGTGCTTTAAATACGGAGAGACAACCGGCCTGAAATTTGCAGTACACAATTCCCACAGCCAAAATAAATCATGAGAGAGAGCCCACAATGCACCGCAGCAGAATCAGGCCTGCAGTTCTCTAATGAAGGCCAATAAAAATGAAAAGCTCCAGTAAACAGTATCAGTGCGCGGTCAGCGCTCTTACCATGTGATGGTCGGGACGGGCGAGCCGAACGTCAAACACTCCAGCAGCGTGGGTTTGTTCATAATGACCTGATAGACTATATTAGGCGGCGTCAGGACTCTCGGCGGCTCCGCTGGAACACAAACATCATCATATGATACTACAATAATAAAAACATGACTGATAAATATTTCATCAGTATTTCAGGACAGTAAAATCATTAAAATAATCAGGACTGGCATTTAAACTGCATTTTGGAAGTGGAAACATCATAGATGTCCAATAATTTCCTCAAAAAACATAATTTCTTTACAACTGAAGAAAGAAAGACATGAACAATTGGGTTTGTTAAATTAAGATATTTAAATATCGGTTGTGTTTGTAAAGATATTTAAATATCAGTCGGTTTTGTTAAATTAAGATATTTAAATATTGATTCAGTTTGCTAATTTAAGATATTTATATATCGGTGGGGTTTGATAATTTAAAATATTTATATATCGGTGGGGTTTGTTAAGGTATTTAAATATCAGTCAGTTTTGTTAAATTAAGATATTTAAATATCAGTCTGTTTTTTTGTTCTATTGAGAGATTTAAATATTATTAAGATAACAAAGCAACTAAATTGCACCCTACCCATTATGCAACACACCTTTAGTCACCGTAATCATATGTAAATTGCATACACCAGATGAAAATAAAAGGAGTAGGGAAAAAAATAATAATTAGGATTGTTGACCTCTGGCTAACTTATCAATTAATACTTTAATAGACAGTGAGACAAATGATTGCTTAAAACGGTTAAGTCTACACCGAGGAACTCTAAAGCGTATTCCCAAAGGAAGAAGTTGGTTTTTAGAATGGAGGACATGAGTGGGATCTGAGACAATTTTTTGAGCCTGTCTAATAAAAGTTTCTTTAAAAAGAGCCTGAAGTGTGGGATGCTGCTTAACTCCCATTATTTTCATGGCTCTCTGCATTAACCGTGTAATTTGGGCTTTTAAGTGTACACAAAGGTTGCCAAACCAAGCTGAAATACCATATCGGAAAATGCTCTTGATTACAGTGTAATAAAAGAGAAGCAACACCTTCTGGTTAACACCAGATTAGTCTTGTTAAATTAAGATATTTAAATATCGGTTGGGATTGTTAAATTAAAATATTTTAATATCGGTGGGGATTTGTTAAATTAAGATATTCAAATATCAGTTGGGTTTGTTAAGGTATTTCAATATCAGTCAGTTTTGTTAAATTAAGATATTTAAATATTGGTTAAGTTTGTTAAATTAAGATATTCAAATATCGGTTGGGTTTGTAAAGATATTTAAATATCAGTCAGTTTTGTTAAATTAAGATATTTAAATATCAGTTGGGTTTGTTAAATTAAAATATTTAAATATCGGTGAGAGTTTGTTAAATTAAGATATTCAAATATCGGTTGGGTTTGTAAAGATATTTAAATATCAGTCAGTTTTGTTAAATTAAGATATTTAAATATCAGTTGGGTTTGTTAAATTAAAATATTTAAATATCGGTGAGAGTTTGTTAAATTAAGATATTCAAATATCGGTTGGGTTTGTAAAGATATTTAAATATCAGTCAGTTTGTTAAATTAAGATATTTAAATATTGGTTCAGTTTGTTAATTTAAAATATTTAAATATCGGTTGGGTTTGTTAAATTCTTATTTTCTCACCCAGTACGTTGACGAAGGCGTTGGACAGTAGATATCCGTAGTGATTGGAGGCGTTACACTGGTAAACAGCGCTGGAACCCGTCTGAACCTCTGAGAATATGAGGGTGTCTTCTTCCACTCTCCTGCTGGCCTCTTTGGGAGCGTCTGTCACAAACAACACAACGTCACACACACACACACACACACACACACACACACCCACAGCGCTGAAGAAGCTCTCAGCTCAAACACATGACAGTCACTGACCCTCAATCGGCAGTCCATTCATGAGCCAGCGGATGGTGGGTTTGGGGTGTCCTGCAGCCCGGCACGTGATGATGCCCATCTCCTTCGGGGCCAGAACCAGATTCCTGGGAGCGCTGATCCAGTACGGAGCCGCTGCCAATCAACCCAACAGTACATCAATATTACGCATGATGATCTAGAAAACGAACCCTTTAGAGATTTAAATGTTAATTGGCTGTGTTCCTTTAAAAGATTACAATGTTGGTCGGTTTTGTTTTATTAAAAAATATATTTCAGTCAGTTTTGATAAAGTAACACATTTAAATGATGGTCAGTTTTGTTAGACAATAACATTTTGGTTGGCATTGTTCCGTATTTTAAGACATTAAAATATCAGTCAGTTTTGTTTAATTAGGATATTTAATTATCGGTTTGTATTTGTTAAATTACAACACTCAAATGTTGCTTGGTTGTTTTATTTAGAGATTTAATTACTGATAAATATTGATTGACTTTGTTAAGTAAAGAGTAATGTTAAATATTGTTATTTTATTCTATTAAAAGAAGAAAAATTTTGTTGACATTGTTCGATTAAGAGATTTAAATGTTGGTCAATTTTGTTAAATTATGATATTTAAATACTGGTTCAGTTTTGTTAATTTAAGATATTTAAATATTGATTGGGTTTGTTAATTTAAGATGTTTAAATAATGGTTGTATTTATTAAAATATTTAAATATCAGTCAGTTTTGTTAAATTCAGATATTTAAATATCGGTTGGATTTGTTAAGATATTTAAATATCAGTCAGTTTTGAAAAAGTAAGATATTTTAATATCGGTTAGTTTTTTTTAAATTAAGAGATTTAAATATCAGTCAGTTTTTTTGTTAAATTAAGATATTTATGTATCGGTTCAGTTTGTTAATCTGAGATTAAAATATCAGTCAGTTTTGTTAAATTAAGATATTTAAATTTCGGTTGTTCTATTAAGAAATTTAAGTATAGGTTATTTTCCATTTTTAAGGTATTTAAATATCAGTCAGTTTTGTTAACTTTAGGTATTTCAATATTGGTTGGTTTTCTTCCATTAAAATTTTACATATCAGTCAGTTTCATTAAATTAAGATGTTTCACTGTAAGTTGTTTTTTTTATTGACAGATTTAAACATCGGGCAGTTACATTAAATTGTTAATAAGAGATTAAAATTATGTTAATTATGTTCTATTAAGAAATGTAAATATCGGTTTGTTTTATTCTTTTAAGATATTTAAATATCAGTAAGTTTCATTAAATTAAGATACTTAAATGTAAGTTGTTTTTTACTGACAAATTTAAACATTGGGCAGTTACATTAAATTAAGATATTTAAATATCTGTTAGCTTTATTATTTTAAAATGTTTAAATATCAGTCAGTTTGGTTAAATTAAGATTCTTAAATATCGGTTTGTTTTCTTCTAACAAACATTTACACTTCTGTCAGTTTTGCTTAAAGTGAGAGAATGTTAGTCTGAAAATGTAATAATAAAAACATTACAAAATATTTAAAAAATCAGGAAAATAAGGAATTTAAATAACAGTTGGTTTTGCAAGCAGGAGTAAACAATTCTCAAAAAGCATCAATGATACGATCGGTTGTTCATCATTCTCCAAATTTAATGCGCAGTACTTTAAGCGTGATGTTGAGCAATACAAAGCACAGCTTTAATTTGAATTAGGACTGTGATTTGAGGCAGAATGACAGTACGGTGATAGTTTGTGTGTTCACCGTTAACCGTGACTCTGATGGTGTGGGGAACAGTGCCGTGTCGGTTCTTGGCGATGCAGCGATATTCTCCAGCATCTGCCTCTGACACGTCCATGATCCGCAGCGTCTTATTGAAGTTCAGGAAGGAAGCTCGTCCGTTGGGAATCTCACCGTTGCGTTTAACCCACATGACCGTAGGAGTGGGGCTGAACGGGAATATGAGGGACATAAGTAAACACAGAAAACCTGTCTTCTCCAAAGCAAACAAACAGGCATTGACATGCATTCAGCAGTTCATGCATTCTTTGGGAATCAAACCACAATGCCACGATGTACTACTTGACACTTCACATTCATTTAAACTGAAGGTGTGAACACAGATGTGAGCGATCTGAACTCACAGGCCATCAGCGATGCACTCCATCTCCAGAATCTCTCCTCTCAGAACCATTTTAGAGCTGACAGGCTCGCTGGGAACCAGGAAGACGGGTGCTCGCTCTTCTGCGGGTTTATCTGAAACCAAACACTCTCAGTGAGATCTGTCACAAACACAATTGAGCTGCTTACACACTAGATTGTAGATTATACTGTATTTAACAGTGCAGCATCACTGTTTTCTGCAATACTTTATATTTTATACTGTCTCTAACTTCGGACTGACCTGGGCCTCAATTTAAATATCGGTCGAGTTTGTTAAATTAATATATTTCAATTTCTGTCAGTTTTGTTAAATTAAGATATATAAATATCGGTTGGCTTTTAAAAATCAAGATATTTAAATATTGGTTGGGTTTGTTAAATTAACATCTTTAAATATTGGTTGGTGTTGTTTTTTTAAATTAAGATATTTAAATATTGGTTGTGTTTTTAAAAATTAAGATATTTAAATATTGGTTGGGTTTGTTAAATTACGATATTAAAATATCAGTTAGGTTTTTTAAACTAAGATATTTAAATATGGGTTGGGTTTGTTAAATTAAGATATTTAAATATCGGTTGGCTTTTTTAAATTAAGATATTTAAATATTGGTTGGGTTTGTGAAATTACGATATTAAAATATCAGTAAGGTTTTTTAAACTAAGATATTTAAATATCGGTTGGGTTTGTTAAATTACGATATTTAAATATCTGTTAGGTTTTTTAAACTAAGATATTTAAATATTGGTCAGTTTTGTTAAAATTAGATATTTAACTATTGGTTGGGTTTTTTAAATTAAGATATTTAAATATCGGTTGGGTTTTTAAATTAAAATATTTAAATATTGGTTGGGTTTTTTAAATAAAGATATCTGAATATTGGTTGGGTTTGTTAAATTAATATATTTCAATTTCTGTCAGTTTTGTTAAATTAAGATATATAAATATCGGTTGGCTTTTAAAAATCAAGATATTTAAATATTGGTTGGGTTTGTTAAATTAACATCTTTAAATATTGGTTGGTGTTGTTTTTTTAAATTAAGATATTTAAATATTGGTTGTGTTTTTAAAAATTAAGATATTTAAATATTGGTTGGGTTTGTTAAATTACGATATTAAAATATCAGTCAGGTTTTTTAAACTAAGATATTTAAATATGGGTTGGGTTTGTTAAATTAAGATATTTAAATATCGGTTGGCTTTTTTAAATTAAGATATTTAAATATTGGTTGGGTTTGTTAAATTACGATATTAAAATATCAGTAAGGTTTTTTAAACTAAGATATTTAAATATCGGTTGGGTTTGTTAAATTAAGATATTTAAATATTGGTCAGTTTTGTTAAAATGAGATATTTAACTATTGGTTGGGTTTTTTAAATTAAGATATTTAAATATCGGTTGGGTTTTTAAATTAAAATATTTAAATATTGGTTGGGTTTTTTAAATAAAGATATCTGAATATTGGTTGGGTTTGTTAAATTAAAATATTTAAATATTGTTTGGGTTTTTTCAAAATAAGATATTTAAATATCGTTCAGTTTTGTTAAATATCGGTTGGTTTTATTAAATTAAAACATTTAAATATCATTCAGTTTCGTTTTATTAAGATATTGAAATGTAATTGTTTTTGTTTTGTTGACAGATTTAAATCGGTCATTTACATTAAATTAAGATATTCGAATATTGGTTGTTCTATTAAAAGATATTGGTTGGTTTTGTTCTATTAAGAAATTTAAATATTGACTCGTTTTATGATTTCTTTATTATTTGATATTTAAATGTCAGTCAGCTTTGAACATCAGCAAAAAAAAAAAAAAATCTAAATATTGAAAAAAATCTGTTTAAAACAGTAATAATAATTTCGACCCATACAATGTATTATAACTGTATATAAAGAGTTAAAACACATAACTTTAAAGAACTTAAGTTTTTTAAAATGTTCAAAAATCATGTTTTTTATTAAGTTATCATGTTTTATCTTTTTTTAGTTATTTTTACTTAAAATAACCCAATTGCAGTTTGATAGAGATGAATTGGAATGAAAATGAAAAAACATGATTTTTGATTTGGATTTTTGCAATTAGACTCTTCATATTACTGCCACATGCTTGCGGCTTTAAATGAAAACATTTTTTGTGAAGCTGCTTTAAATAAATATACAAATAAACTTGAGATGAACTGAATTTAAATAAAGAGAATGAATAAAGGTGTGGAAGAACTACATGAAGAACTAGATGAAGAAACAGAGTTCAGATGAGTTGATGAACGAACACAAAGACAAACTTCCCAAAATTTCATACAAGATCATAGAGTTTCTAAAGCAGAAGTAGATTTGATCGATTAGTCCAGGAAAGCAGAGCTCATTTGTTTGTGAATGAAGGTGAAGGTGAGGTTAGAATCAACCGGGTGTCGGTTAAACGTCAGGACGAGGGGTCGGTTAAACGAGGGTCACTAGGGGGCGCCATCACTCACCACTAAACAAATCAGTGTCATTGAAATAATCTGCCACTGTGTCATTGAGAGAATCCACTGAAACACAACAAAACAACAACACAAATCAAAGACATGCAGACAGAACATGACTGGAACGGAGTCTCTCATCCGGCATTTGCCTCTCAAGAGCTGTCTTTGTTTGTCAGAGCGAGCGGACAGTGCATTAACGTGATGAATGGATGTTCGGGCGTTTTAGTGACGCTCCAGCATCATATCCACACAATAGTGTTCATTCACACGGATACACAGGCCACTCGTCCCACACACTTACTGTTGAGCACGCGGACGGTGATGGGCTGCTTCTGCTGGATGGTCTGCGTGTGCGGGAAGCGAGCGTAGCAGATGTAGTCGCTCCTGGAGTCCTCCGGCTGGACGTTGGAGAAGTAGAGATCTCCGTTCAGACCCTGAGACACGCGCCGGCTCTGCGGCAGACGCTGGAAATCTGTGCAAACACAAGACAGACACATCTGTGAACTGAACCCGCTTAAAACTACTGCGTGCCACTATGAAAACATATTTAGGAGACGCATATTTGTGTTTGCGCTGAGGGGTGCTTCAAAGGTTTCTACGTGTTTCTGCAGCACTGATTGATGAATCACAGACAAATCTCACGGATTCTTTCATAAACAAAGTGTTAATAAGAGATTGATTGTGTAGTGGAAAGAGCTGTGTTGATTATAATGGAGCTTTGTGAGATTGCCATGAACTACAGTAAGACGACTGACAGATCTGAATGATTTTTAAGGGAGTTTGTAAATGAGATATTGATTTAATACAAGTTCAGCTGCCGGTAGTTAAAAAAGTTTGGCTTGAGAAAGCCGGACCAGAAAGTTTGAATGTTTAAAGAAGTTTAACAAGTTTAGGAATTTAAGAAGTTTAATAGTATAAAAAGTTGTAAAAGTAAAAAAAGCAAGGTGTTATATTGTTGTATGTTTCTAGCATGATTAACAAGTTGCTAGCATGTTTCTAACATGATTAGCAAGTTGCTAACATGATTCTAATGTGATTAACACATTAGAATTAACATTCTGTTAATCTGTTTCTGATTGGATGTTGAGATGTGGGCGTGGCACTCTAGCAGGTGCGGAGCTCTGGAAGACATCACCAGAGGGCAGAGTGACACTGATCAAAACAATTCTATATGATCTCTAATATGTGTTTGACTTACTGTTGTCCATCCAGAATATGATGGGCGGCGGGAGGCCGGCGGGCGGGCGACAGTGCAGAATTAAAGACTGTCCCTTCTGTGCAACGATTGGACTGATTCTCTCCTTAGACCACAGAGGAGATCCTGCACAAACAGAAATGATCACATGACCCAAAACACGTGTGAAGGTGCAATCTTAAAGAGACAGTTCAAATAAAAATGAATATTCACTGTTATTTTACTGACCCTCAGACCATCCATTTTTCTTGAGTAAAACAGTACATAAGCTTTTTAGCTGAAAACCATGCTTTTTGATTTGTAAAATGCAAGTCAACAGCTACTGTCACTTTAAGAGTAAAAAAAAACAAAACAAAAAAAACATATCAGGTAACACAAAAGAAATATGCATGGCTCCTGGTAATCTATAGAGGTCTTATGAAATGAAACGATTGGTCTGTGCAAGACACTGAGCATTATTTACAACATTATTACAAAGGTGAGTTAGATCTGTGCTTTCAGACGGTTCAGTCCAATTTGATGATTTTGAAAAAAGCGAAATAATCTACCAATGCAGTAGATTGCTTTTTTTTTTTTTCTGATAACAAGACAATGATTTTTAGCTGTCAAGAAAATCCTTCTTGATGTAAGAATTTTAGATATTTTAGCTGGAAACAACACAAAAAAATCTAAGTAAGAAAAACATTTTTTGCAGTGTAAGAATCAAAAAAGCATATTAGGCATCACCCGCTCAAAAAACCCGATCTAAATGGAAAGAGTCGCAATACGCGTTCCGAATTTCCATTCTGAAGCAAAAAATTCACAAACCCGCTTCGATGTTCCAATATGAATCAAATGATTCGCAAACTGTGCGCTCCAAAGTCTCAATCTAAGTAATGATTTGTGAATCAGCGTGGTGCGAATCATTTATGAACCCACTCCGAAGTATTAATTTCTATCATTTCTTTTTCTGTAAAAAAAAACTACATATATGCTCCAAGCTTATGAATGGTATAGTGTTAAGAAAGTTTTTTATTTCAGAAAAAATGCTGATTTTTGGATCTTTCTATTCATCAAAGAGTCCTGAAATTTTTTTTACTATATTTTCATAAATATTGATAATAATAATAACATATAATAATATTCGAAAGTTCCAAACTGAATCTGAATCAAATGATTCGCAAACTCGCTCGAAATTTGCAATCAAAGTGCATTGTGAATAATTTGATTCAGATGGCAACTTTCTGATCTGAATCAAATGATTCACAATGCACTTCGAAGTCCTCATCTAAATCAAATGACTTGCGAACCCGCTCAAAAATTCCAATCTCAATCAACAGATTCACAATCAGTGTTCTGAAGTTCCGATATGAATCAAATGATTCACAAACGGTGCTCTCCGAAGTCCCAATCTACATAATGATTCACGAATCAGCATGGATGCCAAATCATTTATTCAGGAAATTATTTATGAACCCGCTCCAGAGTTCCGATGTGAATCGAATGATTTGCGATCCAATTGGAGCGCTTTGAGTGCTTTTTAAATTATTACAAGCGATGTTATAATTCTAAAATGAAAGGCTCTTTTAATTTGATCTGGTTTTTGCAAGTGAATCACTTGAAATTAATGATTAAAGTCACGAGTTTGAATCAATCAGAAGGATCCCAGCATAAATGACTCACTCAATTGATTCGCTTCATCTGATCCTCTTAAGTTTTCAGCCATGTTTACACGACACACAATACTACTACTACTACTAGTCTAGCTTGCTAGTTTCATGACATTAACTGAAATAAGCAAAAAAAAAAATGTTGCTATTTTTAAGGGTTTTCCAGGCCTTAAATTTCAAAAAGTCAATTTCAAGTACTTTAAGCACCTTATACGAACCTTATATCATTCACCAAAGAGCATGGTTTCAGCTAAAAACTTTCTTTACTGTACTACTGAAGAAAAAAGCCACCTACATCTCGGATGGCCTTAGGATGAGTCAATTAACAGCAAATGTTCAGTTTTGGGTGAACCGTCCCTTTAAACACAGTTATTTCAAGCAGAGATGAGAATAATGAGCTGACGCTGCAGGAAAGTGTTGAGGAGAGAGATCTAAATGATTATGACTATATGAGGATCCGTCTGCAGGATTGAGCCGCTGCATGCATTACAGTCAAGTGTTCAGATTTACCTCCGAATATCAGATCTCTGAGGATGCTGAAAATGTCTTACAACACAAACAGTGAGAGAGCGATACGGTTAAACAGAGACAGATGAGAATGCGGAAGCTGTGATGTGATTGGCCGAGAGCGGGCCGTGTGACGTACTGGACTGGCGAATGACGATGCTGTTGGAGACGGCGGTGCCGAGCTCATTGTGAGCGGAGCACTGATAGACGCCTTCGTATGCTTCTGCCCTCTCTCCACCGCTGATGTCCATCACCAGCGTCCCTGAGCGAGGCTTCATGATGACTTTAGGATCCTTATCGATGTCGAAATGCGTCCCGTTCCTGGTCCATGAGAAGCTGAGGACAGAATGTGAAATCATGAGTCAGTGAGACTGTTTGTTCCTTAGCTGACAAAACATTTGGACATTCTAATCTTCTGTTAGTCACTAAAAACATATCAGTACTAGTCAAACGTTTTTAAACTGTACGATTTTTAGTAAGTCTCTTTTGCTCACCAACCCTGAATATATTTAACAGTACAGCAAAAACAGTTCAACTTTGAAATGTTTTTACTATTTAAAATAACTATTTTCTACTTTAATTTTTGTAATTTCCTGTGATCACCTAATAATTCCAAAAAAAAAAAAAAAATCCAAAACACTTAACATCTGGACAGCTTATGAAGACTGCAATGTTATTAAAAGTCTTTAATGTTATTTTTTTTCTCTCTTTCTCTCCTGCTCAGAAGTCCGGAAATTAATCAAATGATTCGCAAACCTGCTCCAAACTCCCGATCTGAATCAAATGATTCGCAAACCTACTCCGAACTCCCGATCTGAATAAAATGATTCGCAAACCTGCTCTGAACTCCCGATCTGAATCAAATGATTCGCAAACCTGCTTCCAAACTCCCGATCTGAATCAAATGATTCGCAAACCCATTCTGAACTCCCGATCTGAATCAAATGATTCGCAAACCTGCTTCCAAACTCCCGATCTGAATCAAATGATTCGCAAACCCATTCTGAACTCTCGATCTGAATCAAATGATTCGTAAACCTGTTCTGAACTCCCGATCTGAATCAAATGATTCGCAAACCTACTCCGAACTCCCGATCTGAATCAAATGATTCGCAAACCCATTCTGAACTCTCGATCTGAATCAAATGATTCGTAAACCTGTTCTGAACTCCCGATCTGAATCAAATGATTCGCAAACCTACTCCGAACTCCCGATCTGAATCAAATGATTCGCAAACCCATTCTGAACTCCCGATCTGAATCAAATGATTCGCAAACCCATTCTGAACTCTCGATCTGAATCAAATGATTCACAAACCTACTCCGAACTCCCGATCTGAATCAAATGATTCGCAAACCTACTCCGAACTCCCGATCTGAATCAAATGATTCGCAAACCTGCTCCGAGCTCCCGATCTGAATCAAATGATTCGCAAACCTGCTCCGAACTCCCGATCTGAATCAAATGATTCGCAAACCTGCTTCCAAACTCCCGATCTGAATCAAATGATTCGCAAACCTGCTTCCAAACTCCCGATCTGAATCAAATGATTTGTAAACCTACTCCGAACTCCCGATCTGAATCAAATGATTCATAAACCTTTTCTGAACTCCCGATCTGAATCAAATGATTCGCAAACCTGCTTCCAAACTCCCGATCTGAATCAAATGATTTGCAAACACATTCTGAACTCCTGATCTGAATCAAATGATTCGAAAACCTGCTCCCAAAATAATATAAAATAATTTGAATGATTCACGAACTCGCTTTGAACTCTCGATCTGAATCAAATGATTTGTGAACCCAATCTGAATCAAATGATTTGTAAACTCATTCTGAAGTCCAAAAATGAATCAAATGATTCACGAACTCACTTCAAACTCCCAAAATGAATCAAATGATTTGCAAATCCACTCTGAACTCCTGATCTCAATCAAATGATTCGCGAACTTGCTCTAAAGTCCCGATATAAACCAAATGATTTGCGATCCCACTCTGAACTCCTGAAATAAATCAAATGAATCTTCAGTCATATGTTCACACAATGCTGTCACTACTACTAGTACTGGCTTAGCTCACTAGTTTTGTGAGATTAATCGAAATAAGCGAGAAAATATTACGTTTGTATCATTTTTAATGATGAGCATAAAGAGATGTTTTGATAAAGCTTGGATTTTTAAACTACATTTCACTCACATTCTTCAGCACATGTTCTTTTACACTCAACAGAAGAAAGAAACTCAAACAGGTTTGGGACAACCTCAGAATGACCATTTATACGTGAACCATCCCTTTAAAAATAGTCCCAGCTGGTGTTTAATGTCGTCTGGTCTTAGTCGTGGAAACAGTAGTTGGTCACAGTTTTTATGAATGAAATGAAGATCATTAATGATGAGCACAAACAGGTTTCTCACCTGGGATGCGGTTTCCCTTTGGCATCGCAGTGGATGACGATGTTCTCACGTGGATCGACGATGTAGTCCTTCGGAGATTGATGGGTGATTGTGGGAGGCTGCGGCACTGTGGGTCACATGACACTCATTTACAGCCAATCAGAGAGAGACACACACAGAGGATCTGTCGACATGCAAAACCTGATAATACGCACATCAATCTACTGCAGCACATGCACTCAAACACTCTTACTTCTGTAAATCAGTGCATTAATGAGTCTCTACAAAGGAACTGAAGCAGCAGTCGTGCTGTGCGAACAGCATGCAAACACCGCAACACGGCAGTAAAACCATATTATAAGCAAAATAAAGAAAATAAAGGAAATAACAAGCTTATTTCACAGCAAACATCCTTCAGAAGGACAGCAGGTGATGAACTTACGCTCTTCCAGAAGCTTAGCTGAAGAAGCCAAGAGAATCACACAGACAGATTCGTGAGAGAGACAGCGTTACAGAGTGATAAAGATTTTCAAATTATTTCTGATTTAATAAACGTGTGAAAAGAATATGAATAAATGAACATTTTATTGCCACAAATGTTGTTAATACCTTTAAATTACATTCTCTCTCTCACTCACAAACACGAGTAAAGAGTATCTGGAGGAGTGTGCACAGATATAGTAACTTACAACTGTCTCAGTTGCATCAATCCACTGTTAAAATGCACAATTTTAATGTACTGTAACTGATCGTCCTGAATCCACCTAGCTCTGATCTGAATCAAATGATACACAATTCACGCTCTGAAGTTTCGATGTAAATCAAATAATTCGGTATTCATGCTCCGAAGTTCTAATTTGAATCAAATGATTCGCAAACTCACTCTGAAGTCCCAATCTAGTCCCGAGTTCTAATGTAAATTAAATGATTTGCGATTTATGCTCCAAAGGTTCGATCTAATTCAAAAGATTTACGATACGTGCTCCGAAGTTCTGATTTGAACCAAATGACTCACGAACCTGCTCAGAAGTCAAATGATTTGTGAACTCACACTGAAGTTCTGGTGTAAATCAAATGATTCACAACACATGCTTTGAAGTCCCCAAATGAATCAAGTAATTTGCGAACCTGAAATGAATCAAGTGATTTGCGATACGTGCTTTAAAGTGCTCTGAAGTCCCAAATGAATCAAATGATTCGCAAACCTACTCAGAACTCATAAAAAAATAAATCAAACTATTTGTGATACATTCTTTAAATTCCTGAAATTAGTCAAATGATTTGTGATACGCGCTTTGAAGTCCTGAAATAAATCAAATGATTCACAAAATGATTTACGAACCTGCTCAGAAGTCCCCCAAAAAAATCAAATGATTTGCGAACCCAATCTGAAGTTCTGATCTGATCTGATTCGTGATACGCGCTTTGAAGTCCCGAACTGAATCAAATGATTTGTGATACACAATACAATTGGAGCGCTTTGAAACAGTCAATCATTTGGCGACTCATTTGAAGTTTCAAAAAGCTCTGTTTGACAAATCTCTGCCTACTTTTTACAATTATTATGAGGGCGAGGTCAAAATTCGAAACGGAACGGCACCTTTAAACTGTTGTTTGCTAGTGAATCTGCTGATATGGATGGGGCTAATGTGTATTATATATGTGCAGTGTGTGTGTGTGATACGTACGGTCCAGAGGAACCTCCAGCGCCGTGATCAGGTGACCCAGGAAGAGCAGCAGCAGGGCCAATGGGCCGTCTCTCGGCCTGTCCATCACAGCCTTGTGACCAATGAGCCGCGTCTGGAGTGAGTTTAGCCCCGCCCTCGAGCACGATCAGGACAGCAGTGACTCAGACACACACAACACTGACACACACACACACACAAACGGACAGATTAATTTCACACACATAATAAACAAACACTAGTAGTATTTTATATATAAATATATTCTAATCAATATTTCAAATCATTATCTTTAATATTACCTATAGGTAAGTGATACTAAAATAAGACTGATTCCAGATCAGTGGCTCTGACTCGTATTCTGTGAATAACCCAACCATCAATGTAACGGCATCTGTGGAATCTCAGGTCAATCAGAGATCGATACACACTCACACATCAGTGTGATCCATATGAACACATCAGTGTGTCCTACATACAGAGCTCTGGAGCACACACTCAACCAAACCAACGCCTGTCATGGACTAAAAATATGATCCAATCTTCAAAAGAACACAAATAAAACACTGATGGTGCCTTGAGGAAATCTGAATCAATAACAAAACACGTTTCCAAACCCTGACAGTCTACAAACTAGACAATAGTTTAGGTTGGCTTGAAAAAACCTAGTCTGCTTGAGTTTAAAAAATTTGCAAAGACAAGATAGATGTTGATAACATGTTTCTACCATGATTAGCATGTTGCTAACATGTTTCTAATGTTATTAGAATGTTGCTAGTATTTTGTTAGCATGCTTCTCACAGGATCAGCAGGTTGGCATGATGTTTCATTTTTAGCATGTGTTACCATGTTCAGCATAAAGTTAGCATTTTTCTAACATGTTGCTAACATGTTTCTAATGTGATTAGAATGTTGCTAGTATTTAGTTAGCATGGTTACCATGCTTTTCGTAGGATTAACAGGTTATCAGTATGTTTCTACCATGATTAGCATATAGTTAGCCTATTGCTAGCATGATTACCAGGTTGTTAACATGTTTATAGAAGGATTAGCACATTTTTAACATGTTTTATCATGTTTAGCATTACATTAGCATGTTTCTGCCATGTTTAACATAAAGTTAGCATTTTGCTAAGATGATTAGCATGTTGCTAGGATGTTTCTAACATGATTAATATGTTGCTACCATGTTGGTGACATGTTGTTAGCATGATTAGTATTTTGTTAGAAGGTTTCTTCCATGATTAGCATATAGTTAGCCTGTTACTAGCAGGATTAGCATGTTGTTAGTAGGTTTCTTCCATGATAAGCAAATAGTTATCATGTTGCTAGCAGGATTTACATGTTACTACAATGTTTGTGGCATGGTCAACATGTAAGCATTGATAGCATGTAGTTAGCATGTTGTTAAGATGTTTCTAACATGATTAGCATGTTACTATCATTGTTGCTAACATGATTACTAGTTCCTAGCATGTTGTTAGCATGATAAGCAAGTTACCAGCATGTTGCTAGCATGATTGACATTAGTATAAATGAATGAAATGAGTCAGTGATATGAACCATTTGTCTGAAGTGTTTATCTGTTAATCAGCTCAACAAACAGCTCAGGAGATCCATCCTAACGCTGAGCTGTAAATGTGTTGATAATTGCAGGTCATGTTAGCACAGCCGCTAATAATCACTGCCACACCGTGTGTTTTGACTAGCGCTGTTTCCCACACCATCACAGGAATGATGTTCTTGAACACAATCAAACACACAGAGCTGAAACAACACACTTCAACAGCCAGAACACACACTTAGAAACACACAGCAGGGTTATATTGCGGTTAACTAAAACTATTAACAAAAAAAAGATAGCCCATCGTTATTACTGCCAAGTTAAATATTTTTTTTTATTTATTTCAGCTAGTTTCCAAAGCAACATTCCTCATATACTAAAAAAATGAATAAATAAATAAAACAAACGTGATAATCGGGGTTCAAGCACTTTAAGGCATTTAAGCATATATGAAAAAAGACATTATAGCTTCCCAAGGAGTACATTTACCTTTTTGACGATACAATTATTGACTTGGAGAGTCTAGAGAATTTGTTCTGCAGTGTTTTTTCCAGTTTGAGAAAAACATTTAGGACTAGTTTGCAATCTTCTCGATCATTTATGACCTGATCCAGCAAAATGAGTCACAGTGACCCAAATTTCAAAACTGAGATTTTGGTATAAATGGAAAGAAGACCATTAGCTTTAAAATGATATCCTATTCAAAGTCCTACTTTGAATGGTTTTACAGATATACCCATTTGAATTATGGTCATCTGCTCTCTTTGCTCAATTATCTGGACTACGAAATTTAGAGATTAATTTTGAATGTCTGTTCTTTGAAATTAGCTTAAAAAAAATCCCACATTATGGGCCTGAATCTTAAAATAGAAGGATGCGACTTTCAGACTTGAGTGGTTTCACATTTAACAAATGATTTGATTGACAGCAGTGGTTCTAGAGGCATAGTGGTCCAGAATGAGGAGTTCTGTCATATGATATGAATATCACGCGTATGTGAGAAAAATCATGTGGCGCCCTTGAAAAATGCTATATCACCCCCCAGTGGCCGATTTCTTTCAAATTTCTCTCAAAGCTTTGGGGCCATGAGTCAAACAGACTCACCAAGTTTTGTTCCAATCGGCCACTGTTAACCTCGTATAACAGGTTCTCAAACGTCATCGAGCCAATAGTAGCCATGTTTTTTGAGATATACGCAGATTTCCTTATAGACACTTGTGGCACTTTGGACCAAGACCGTGCACAACGATTTTCATGCTGATAAGACAAATGGTTGTGCAGTTATAGCCATTTTTAAGGTTTATCCTCTCTTAAAGCGCCACCAAGTGGTCAATCTCCATGATTTTTGTCCTGTGACCTCAGATTGAGCTCTTACATACGTGTTCTGAGTTTGGTGATGATACCTCGTTCTATTCAGGAATTATCGGCATTTTACTAGAGTGGCCCAACGTTTTGGCATCCCTTTATGACTGTGAGTCAAACGTTAGACTTTATTTGGATAATTATTGATATTCGCTCTCCAGAGAATATTTCTGCACTTGTTCAGCTCTGATCGGGTGAAAAACCTATGACTATTTTGCAAAAATAGGTTTTGCAAAAAATCCAAAATACCTGAACATTTTACCAGGCTCACAATGGAATCACATGCATTTTGTCCGCCTACGACTGCCAGTTTAGGACTTCTGAGTGATTTTATAGTTTTGCTCGCTGTAGCGCCCCCGTAAGGCCAATTGGGACGAGCTTTGGTGTCGTTGTAGCCAGTTGAGTGTACTACCATTCCTCCAAGTTTCAAGTCTCTACGACCTACGGTTTGGTCCGAACCGAACCCAGATCTTTGATCTGTGACCATTCTAACAATTACAATAGGGTTTCAGCGCTACACACTTGAACCCCTGATTACAGAAACACACACCAAAACACTAAACCTTTAACTAAAATTAATAAGAAAGCAAAAACCATAAAATATGAACAAAATATGCGTGTGAATGCGGTTCTGTTGTATGTCAGCAGACGTTTATCTGAACGAGTGAGTCAGTCTGTGACACTGGAGTGAGTCAAACACTCATCGGACTGAAAAAGCCTGTAATCGTGGTCTTGTTTCCAGTGAAGGTTGTCTATGGCTCCGCTGTGGTCATGTAGAGATGAAAGTGTCTCAGTGACGCAAACACACAAAGACATTCCAGCAGACGTTTCCCATCAGCCCTCATTAGGTTTTATAATTGTGGAGGCGGAAT
This sequence comes from Garra rufa, assembly GCF_049309525.1. Classification (NCBI taxonomy): domain Eukaryota; kingdom Metazoa; phylum Chordata; class Actinopteri; order Cypriniformes; family Cyprinidae; genus Garra; species Garra rufa. The sequence goes on from NC_133385.1 coordinate 1,014,189, forward strand.
GCAAATAATGGCCGTGTTTATCATATGAATGGCGTGTGCATGAATCCAGACCAGCGCTTTATGAAAACAGCAGAGCTGAGCGAGTCCAGCGTTTGATCAGCGGCTGCTGCTCTTGTTATTTCAGTCATTTGAAACACATTCACATGTTCATGCTTCTCTCATATCAGTAATCAGATGTAAAGGCATGTCATACGCCTAAACTAATTAAATTTATTTAGATTTTATTTCAAATACTTTTGTTTGCATGTTTTTTAATTAAACAATATTTAATGATTTTAATTTTGAATTAATGATCACATGCACCTCAACAAATACAATGTTTTTGTATTTTATTAGCTTTTTTTATGTACTGTTTTTAGCGTTTTTCTATTTGAATTTTTTTTATATTTATTGATTTTAATTTACTTTAATTTGTCCTTAGTTTGTATTTTATTAATAGTTTCTATATACTGTTTTAAGTGCGTTTTAATTTGTACTTTTAAAATTTTATTTATTTTAATTTTGTCTATTAATGATCACATGCACCTCAACAAATAAAACGTTTTTAAAAAATAAATGAACTTATTTTATTTCAGCTAGTTTCCAAAGCAAAATTCTTCAAGTACTAAAACTTAATTAATTATTTAAAATAATTATTTCTTTAAAATATGTATTGATTAAAATTTTGATTTTAATGATCACATCTCAAATATAGAATGTTTTTATATTTTATAAATAGTTTACATTACATTTTTATTTAAAATGATACATTATTTTAATATGCTATTTTAGTGTTTTTTTGTGCATTTTTAAACTTATTTATTGAGTTAATGTTTTGATATTTTATAAATATTTTTAATATACATTTTTTTGCATGTTTAAAAATATTCAATTAATTTTTTTTAAATATACTGTATTTGGTGGTTTTTTTTAATTTGTATTTAAAATAAATAAAGCATTTTAGTTAATTAAAATTAATGTTAACTGAAATAATATATATAACCTTTTTAAAATTTTTTTGTATTTTTTTTATTTATTGATTTTGATTTTGTCAAATAGTGATTACATGCACATCAACAAATAAAACTTTTTTTATATTTTAGAAATAGTTTTTTAAAATATTATTTTTAGTGTTTTTTATTTGCATGTTTAAAAATATTTATTGATTTTAATTTTGTCAATTA